>NC_068296.1:13217476-13517476 GCF_025860055.1 Xyrauchen texanus | reverse complement strand
GGCAACAACGTTGCCTATGGGCACAAACCCACCATCGCTGCTTCAGACAGGTCTGGCAAAAAGTGCTCTTCACTGACGAGTCACGGTTTTGTCTCACCAGGGGTGATGGTCGAACTCGCATTTATCGTCGAAGGAATGAGCATTACACCAAGGCCTGTACTCTGGAGCGGGATCGATTTGGAGGTGGAGGGTCCATGGAGGTGTCACAGCATCATCGGACTGAGCATTTTGTCATTGCAGGGAATCTCAACGCTGTGCGTTAGAGGGAAGACATCCTCCTTCCTCATGTGGTACCCTTCCTGCAGCCTCATCCTGACATGAACCTCAAGCATGACAATGCCACCAGTCATACTGCTCGTTATGTGCATAAATTCCTGCAAGACAGGAATGTCAGTGTTCTGCCATGGCCAGCAAAGAGCCCGGATCTCAATCCCATTGAGCATGTCTGAGACCTGTTGGATTGGAGGGTGAGGGCTAGGGCCATTCACCCCAGAGATGTCCGAGAACTTAAAAGTGCCTTGGTGGAAGAGTGGGGTAACACCTCACAGCAAGAACTGGCAAATCTGGTGCAGTCCATGAGGAGGAGATGCACTGCAGTACTTAATGCAGCTTGTTATGTTCATACAAATATTTACACACATTAAGTTTGCTGAAAATAAAAGCAGTTGAAAGTGAGAGGATGTAACTTTTTTTTGCTGAGTTTATTTATCACCAGTGTGTAACCAAATTTTCAAGACTGGGAAGGGTGGTTGGGTGGAGGACAAATACGACCTATAATGGTTACAGGCCTGTTTCAAACCAACAACAACCATTGCCAAGGCACAATGATAAACTAGACGTGAATCCACACATTTTTTGGAGTTCCTTTGAAAAAGAAGCTAGTGTAATCGACCCACTGTAAGAAAGATTAAGTGTTTTGTTGACCGAAGTGTATTTCAAATTAGTCCACAGATTCTACCCAGCAAATAGTTCCCTAAAGAACTTAAAATTTTACATTGAGACAATGTTCTTATTTATATATTTATTTTAAAGGTGCAAGACAAGACATTTGTAATTTTTCCATTTATTATTATTTTTTTGGCAAAGTTTTCGTTCCTTTGAACTGATCACATGTATCCTCAATTTTCATTATGCTAGAAAGATGTGCTGTTTGGTTTTTAGAGTATCTAAAATAAAAAGAAAAAGAAAATTAAAAACTGATTTATTTCATTACTCTTTTATTACTTTTAGTCAAGTTTCATATAAATAAGTGTTAATCTTAAATCACAAAACATATTTTTTGCATTTCTGAAACAGTATTCTAAAAACACTTGTCTTTATTAAAGATTTTCAGTTATGTACAATTTTTTTTCTTTTTTTTTTATTGCTTATCTGTATTTATTTGTATTGTTATATTTATTTTATTTTTACCCCCTGGCTGTGCGTTGTACCGTTATGTGAACTGTTTATTGTTTAAAAATAATAATAAATAAATAAAAGTGTTTTGATGACCACAGGCTGTCTTGTGCTTTAGAACAGGGACTGCACCCACACAAAGACATCGCCTCAAATGGCCAGCGAACAGTGAATGGACAAAAAGTGTGATAAATGAATGGCTCTCTCTTCATGCATTAGTGCCTTATAGTTAGTGTCACTGACATATAAAATGTATCAGCCGTAAAGCTTAGTAGGTAATGCAGCTAGTCATATAAACACAGAAGATTGTGCAATTTGTAAGTAGCCTAAAGAAGCCTTTGATTAGGTAACATTCATTTATTAACGGTTTGAATTTTAAAACGGGACAGTCATTTAAATGCCTCACAGTCTTATAACAGTCATCAGGTTGTGTTCCAGATTTCAACGGCAAAACTAAATCAGATTTAGGACCAACAAACGGCATTTCTAAATTTCAACTTTAAACTTTGCCTTTTAATTTACGTTTTTAAACATGAACACTAAAATAATGATAGTGGGCTAATAGTTATTTCACTTACTTTGAACGAGAGTAAAAACGCAAACGAGAATAGTCAGTGTCCGTTTCATGGTCAAGCTTGTGTACAAGCGTCTTCTCCAGTCCCATAACGCCTCAACGCATCGCAGAACCAGAACAGAACAGAACCAGAACCGCGCCTGACGCAAACTCAGTCCGCTAGTTCAGAAGATGTAACGGCAGTGTTGTTAATTCAGTGATGAGCGTCGCCCTTGCCGCCTCTGCAACGCGCAGCGTTTCTCTTGTGCGAGCGTTAACGGAGAGAAGTATCCAGCGACTCCCCCTCCTCTTCTACCGGCAGACACTCACTCACCGCCATGCGTTTTCTCTTCATCACTTCTGTTCCTCTGCTCTGAGGTGAAACCGGGATACTTGAGACACCAGCGAATATTCCACATGGTAGGACTGTCTTGGAAAGTCAATTGTATATAAAGTCTGTGATATACAAGTAAAAATTAAGTTGTCACACTGAGGTACATTGTTCAATTGGGAATCATTAAATGTTTAGCTAAATTTAAACAGTTAAACAATTATGAAGCACAATTTATGAAACTGCAAAGATGTTAGTACCATGTATACAAACTAATTGTTTTGGCCAACAGAAATTGTAATTAACTTTGTACAATTTCAGCATTTAAAACTTAATACCTTATAGATGTTACAGTAAAAAAACAATTAATGCACGATTTCCTGTAAAGCTGCTTTGATACAATGTGTGTTGTGATAAGCGCTATACAAATAAAAATGACTTGACTTGACATCAAACCACAGGAATGAACCTGCCCTTGACTGACATTTATGAAAAACCTTGTCTTGAAGTTTATTATGTAAATTATTATAAAAATATAGCTAATAAGTGAATACCATACACATCAAGGGCCAGTGGTGGCTCAGCGGTCAAGGCTCTGGGTTACTGACCATATGGTTGGCGTTCAAGCCCCAGCACCGCCAATATTCCAATGTTGGGCCCTTGACCCTATCTGCTCCAGGGGTGCTGTTTCATGGCAGACCCTGCTGTCTGACCCCAGCTTAGTTGGGATATGCGAAAAACAACTGCATTTCATTGGCTCTGCACAATGACAAAGTTGAATCTTAATTTTAATAATGCAGTCTGTGTAGGGCACCAACTCCCTAGGGGGCCCCATCTTACCCTAGGGGGGCTCCTGAAACTCCACGGGCTACCCTCACGTGTTCAAAGTTATTAAAGGACCTGGTAGCAGTTTTGGAACACAGCTATCACCTCGCGCAACTTACCCACTGCACCGTGCCTCGCAATTTACACTTTGCACTGCGCCTCGCATACACAGTTATAACATGAGCAAAGTAATATGTGTGACTCTATAGTTTAAATAAACACTTATAATCTTTATCAAATCTACTTCACACCTTAAATCTGTCCCTCAAATCTTGCCCTGATCAGAGCTGATGTTTTACAGCAACATTGGGCCACATGTGTGTGTTGCAATCTGAGAGCATATGACAGTGAGTGGTGTCAGGACAGGTCAAGGCTCATGGTGTGAGGGCAGTGCACTCAGTCTGACCTCCATATATCATGCCTGTCTGTATGCTTTATCACTTCCATCCCTTTCTATATCTGTCCCACTGTCTGTGATCACCTTTAAATTCTAGTCTCTATACCGTATGCAAAACAGAGGAAATAACTCAAATAAATTTTTTTACTTAACTGAATTTAAATGATGGTGGGTGACTATAAAATGTAATTGGACTAAGTAAATGTATTAAAGCAATATCACACAAGCATGAGTGCTGTATTTTGCTTTATCCGCACTGCTGTGATTCAACTGTAGGTAAGTGTGATATTGCTTTTATACAACAGTTCAATGAACAAAAAAAATAAAATAAGGAAAGTGCTATTTTGCATGGAAGTATTTACGCCACAGATCAGGATCTGCCGTTGCTAGTTAAAAAGATGCACCCAAGCCTCTGTTACTAATTCAAAAATGTCACTTTAGAACTAGTTATTTAGGCTTGGGCTGTTTCTAACAAGTTATTGGAGAAACATGGATGTGTGTGTATATTTGTGTGTTTAAGAGAGAGAGAAAGAGAGAGCAAGAGAGAGAGATAAAGAGAGAAATTAAGCGCATGCGATTACCTGCGTCTGTTGCGAATCCCAAGCAGAGATGAACAGTAAAGCTAAGCTTTTTAACTATATTCCTCAGCTGTAGTGTAGTGTTAGCTTGCTGAAGATAATGGCATTTTGGTCAAAAACATCCTATTTTTTCTGTGTAAAAATAGCCATACAAAGATGCAATGAATGTAAATGGTGACTTAGATGCAATAAAACTAAATGGTGACTGAGGCTATGTGTCATGATCCTGCTACTTTATTCCTAGTTTATTCTTGTTGAGGCAGGATCATGACAGTCTACTCCACCCATTGGTTATGTTTGTACATGTCTTGTGTGTTGTGAGTGCACATGGCTGTGTTTGATTCTCCATTGACATGTGCACTCGTGTCTATTAAGTCTTTGCACATGACTTTGTGTTTTTCTTGCTATGTGCATCCCTGAGTCTGCCTCCTCATTTCCTTATCACTCTCCCTTGTTTAATCCTTGTTATGTTAATTAGTTTCACCTGTTCCTGATGTATGTTCCTTCTATTGTCAAGTCAAGTGGTTTTTATAGTCGTTTCAACCATATACAGTTAGTACAGTACACAGCGAAACAAGACAACGTTCCTCCAGGACCATGGTGCTACATAAAACAACATAGGACAAACCCAGAACCACATGAGACTACACAGACTAAATAACATACCAATATAAAGTGCACGTGCAAACGTGTGCAAAAAGTACTGGACAGTACAATAAATTACTAACAATGAACAGGACAATAGACACAGTAGAGACAGTGCAGCGCCGACCAGTACACAGTAGTGCAAAAGATGACAGTTTCTAAAAATGCCAAATGTAAACATAACATACTATGAGATAGTGTTCTATGCACATAGCAGTTATTTAAGTAGCAGCCAGTTATAAAGTGACAAAATTAAAGCGCAACTCAGGACATGTGTGTGTGTGTGTGTGTGTGTCAAACCAGTCTCTGAGTATTGAGGAGTCTGATGGCTTGGGGAAAGAAGCTGTTACACAGTCTGGCCGTGAGGGCCCGAATGCTTCGGTACCTCTTGCCAGACGGCAGGATGGAGAAGAGTTTGTGTGAGAGGTGTGTGGGTCGTCCACAGTGCTGGTTGCTTTGCGGATGCAGTGTTTTTTGTAAATGTCTTTGATGGAGGGAAGAGAGACCCAGATGATCTTCTCAGCTATCCTCACTATCCTCTGCAGGGCTTTGCGGTCCGAAATGGTGCAATTCCCAAACCAGGCAGTGATGCAGCTGCTCAGGATGCTCTCAATAGTCCCTCTATAGGATGTAGTGAGGATGGGGGGTGGGAGATGTGCTTTCCTCAGCCTTCGAAGAAAGTAGAGATGCTGCTGGGCTTTCTTGGTAATAGAGCTGGTGTTGAGGGACCAGGTGAGGTTCTCCAGCAGGTGATCACCAAGGAATTTGGTGCTCTCGACGATCTCCACAGAGGATCCGTCGATGTTCAGCAGAGAGTGGTCACTCTTTGCTCTCATAAAGTCAACAACCATCTATTTTGTTTTGTCGACATTCAGAGACAGGTTGTTGACTCTACACCAGTCCGTTAGCCACTGCACCTCCTCTCTGTATGCTGACTCGTCGTTCTTGCTGATGAGACCCACCACGGTCGTGTCATTGGCGAACTTGATGTGATTCGAGCTGTGCATTGCTGCAAAGTCATAAGTCAGCAGAGTAAACATCAGTGGATTGAGCACACAGCCCTGGGGCTCCCCAGTGCTCAGTTTGTTGGTGGTGGAGATGCGGTTCCTGATCCGGACTGACTGAGGTCTCCCAGTCAGGAAGTCCAGAATCCAGTTGCAGAGGGAGGTGTCCAGGCCCAGCAGGTTCAGCTTCCAATCAGAATGATTGTGTTGAATGCTGAGCTGAAGTCTATGAACAGCATTCAAATGTATGAGTCCTTTTTATCTAGGTGGGTGAGGGCCAGATGGAGGGTGGTGGCGATGGCATTGTCTGTTTGCCTCTCTGATGGCCCGGGAGAGTTTGGCTCTCGCTGTTCTTAGGGCTGCCTTGTCACCTGCTCTGAAGGCAGAGTCTCGGGTCCTCAGCAGCGCACGCACCTCCGCAGTCATCCACGGCTTCTGGTTGGAGCGTGTGGTGATGGTCTTGTAGAAAGTGACATCATCAATGCACTTGCTGATGTAGCTGGTCACTGATGCTGTGTATTCCTCCAAGTTGGTAGAGTCGCCATATGTTGCAGCCTCCCTGAACCTTTGCCAGTCAGTACACGCAAAACAGTCTTAAACAGCAGAGATGGCTCCTGCTGTACAGGTTTTCACCTGCTTCTGAAGCGGTTTTGTGCTTCTGACGAGAGGTCTGTATGCTGGAATTAGCGTAACATAGATGTGGTCTGATTAGCCGACGTGGGTGGGGATCCTCCGGTACACTCCTGGGATGTTTGTGTAAACAAGATCAAGCACGTACGCCCCTCTTGTTGCAAAGTCCACATACTGATGGAATTTAGGGAGCACTGTCTTGAGATTCGCTTGGTTGAAATCTCTGAATAAACAGTCCGTCAGAGTGAGCGTTCTGCAGTTCACTCATAGCCCCATACAGTTCACAGAGCGCTTCCTTAGCGTTAGGCTGGGGGGAATGTAAACTCTGGTTATGATAACAGTGGTGAATTCCCGTGGTAAATAAAAAGGTCTGCATCTAACAGTCACAAGCTCCACCAGCAATGAGCAGTAGCTAGGGACTAGCATAGAGTTCTTGCACCATTCCATGCTGATGTAAACACACAAGCCACCACTGCGAGTCTTACCGCACAGAGCTGCATTTCTGTCGGCACGAAAAAAGGCAAGCCCGTCTAGTTGAATGGCGGTGTCGCTGAGCCACGTCTCTGTGAAAACAAAGACACAGCAGTCTCTAAACTCACGTTGCGTAGCCTGCTGGAGTCGGATGTAGTCCAGTTTATTGTCAAGGGAGCAAATATTTGAGAGCAGGATAGACGGGAGAGCCGGCCGGCTAGGCTTTGTTTTTAGCCTAGCATGGACCACCCTCTTGCCGCACTTCTGCTTCCTCACACACCGCTTACAACGTCCTCTCCCCCGGCCACCGGCATCAGGCGACGCCGAGGACTGGAGGCCTGGTCTCCGCAGAAAGCCGTTTTTCACGTAGCGCCTCCTGCAGGTCATCATGCATTTTGGTTTTTGCATGAATCCTATATTTTAGCAGTGTTTGGTGATGGTAAACACAAACACCGGTTGCTCCGATGTCCATGTGCTGCAAAAGTCGGGTTATTTAACAAAAATAGCACCATTTTGGATCCGGAGCGTCCTCTGCGTGCTACCGCGCCGCCATCTTGGATCTAACCAAGATCCATCTTGTGCCCTCTTGTGCCCTCTTTTCTCATGTCTCTGCATGATTGTTTTGTGTGTTCATGAGTTTGCCTGTCTGTGTTTTCAGCTGATTCCTGTAGTGTTGTCACGGTACCAAAATTTCAGTAGTCGGTACCTATACCAGTGAAATTTCACGGTACTCGATACCATTTTCGGTACCAAAGCAAAAACAGGTTACTAAACAACACTCTTTTATTAACAAAGTCTACAAAACATTAGCAGCAGAACTAAGAACAGAAATATGCCATTGAGCAACACTTTAATTTAAATATATTATTTTTTAATTATAACAAAACTGAACAATGTATGCTTAAAGTATTTTTGAACACTTATATAAGATTTGCTTCAACTTTTGCAACTTTTAATTTAAGTTTTTACCAAGTACTAAAAAAAAGCCTAAATAAACAACCATACAATAGAATTAATAAAAAACTATTTACAAACTAATGTACAAAGTGCTCTCTTATTAATAAAGCTGCATATTGCCAATTTTCTTCATGATAAGAAATGCATTGTGACTATATATATATATATATATATATATATATATATATAGATAGATAGATAGATAGATAGATAGATAGATAGATAGATAGATAGATAGATAGATAGATAGATAGATAGATATTATGATTAAGTCGCGAGCAACCGCATTCTAATCTAGCTGCTTTTAGCGTGCGCACGCGAGGGAGGAACGACCAAGGCAGAGTCTCGTACAGTTTCAATCTCTCCCCCTGAGATCGGGACATTCGTGCAACTCATAGAAGAGGCACCGACCACACAGAGAAATGCCAGTTTCTGAGTTTATAGTTATTAACATGACCTGCTTCTGTATTATTTAAACTTTAATAAAGCAATTTTACTGCATTTAAGATGTTACGCCAGGATGTTTCGTTTAAAGAGCTCCACCTCTGCTTATTCCACAACTGTACATGCTTCTGAATGTACTTTTTTTTAATCATTCCCTAATACTTTGGGATTTACATAAAATAAACTGAAATTTTAGAGTGCATCTGGACTGATCTGTGTGATTCTTCCTCCATCAGGCGTGATCTGCTGCTCTCACACGACAGCGTTACAGTTTAATGTGATTTCATGTTACGTTAAATGAGATCAAACAGCGATTCATCAATGAACATTTTTCTCATCAATTTTGTATTTTCGACGATGTCGATAATGTTGACTAAAAGTTTCAGCCCTAATACAAATGATAATATGCTTTTAAACTCACCTGCTTTATTTGCTTCAATAAATCCGGGTGTCTGTCTTTATTAAGTGTGATGTGTTCCCTCCTATCCTCAGAAAATTGCGAAAGCAGCGTTTACAAACAGGTTTTTGCTGATCTGTGATGTTTCCCTTTTCATCAGCCTCAAATTACCTGGCTTTTTCCACTTTTCATTTCGACATGATTCAGTTGAGGCTCCGCAGCAGCTTTGCTTGTCGTCGTCTTTTGCTTGTTGTGAGCATTCGAAAGTTCCCGCCTCTGCATGGGTACCGGGTAGACCCGGTACTCGGCACCCCGGTACCTTCAGAAATTCTGGTATCTTAAATCATTTTTTGTTTGAGTACCGACTTGGTACAACACTATTTTTGACAACACTAGATTCCTGTACTCCTCGGTCAGTCCTTGTCTTTATTTAGATTTATCCTGTTTGTGTTATTTTCTCCCTTGTGAGAGTGTTTGTTTCTGTGTTTTAATTGTTTTCAATAAATCCCTTTTTCACTTGCCTCCTGTGTTTGGCTCCTACCTCAACAATTCGTGACACTATGAGTCCTTAACATTCCAGACTAATCTGTGAATTTGGTGACAATGGGTAAAAAATGCTTCAACAAAAATCGGTCTGTGCTTGCTGAAATTCAAGCCACTGCCCTTAGTGGCAGAATTGGAAATAGTTTGTGATAGTGGTGCCAAAAGTGAGATTTTAGCTGCAAATGCAATAGTCAATAGAAATGCGTATTTTACTAACTTTACCCCCAAACACCAACCATAATCCTAACCGTCATTGAAGTTGGAGTAAAAATTTTAGCAGAAAAAATGCAACCTCAGAATCATGCTCGTCATTAATTTTGTGAACATGCCTCCTGGATTCAACAGGCCATTATTCACATCACATGAAAAGGTAAACACGTTTGATCTGATGCAAAAATGTCTCGATGCTGCTTGTCAGTAAGCATTCTCTTTCTGTGTTTAGATCCATAAACTTGACTCTCCACTTGGGGCTCTTGAACTCAGAAACATTCTCTGTTTCAAAGAAGGGCACATACAAATTTGTATAATATCTTTCTTCCTTTCATTTTCTTTTTTTCTGTTCCTTTGCCACAGACCACAGCCTCAAGATCACCTCATATAATCACTGCTAATTATCTCCACTCCTTGATTGCTGTCTAAGCAAGCCAACCTCTTCATCCAATCCTGAACCCTTAATGAGCCAGATAATTTACAGGGTCAGGCTGTTGGGTCTACAAGGATACTCCCAAGGTCTTGTCTGCGATAAATATCTGTGTTTGTGGTGCAGAGAGGTTTAAACAACTTATGTCCAGTCAACTCTGTCACCATCCAATCACAGAGACAATGATTTATTACTCCACCACACCTTTAAAAAACACAATTGAATCAATGGGGGAGGGGGGGGAGCAAAACAGGCAAGTTTGAAGCAGGATATGTGCAAACAACTGCAGTTTAATTAGTCTGTATAAATCTCGTTCTCCACCTCTGATACCTTCCCTCACTCTCCCAAATAATATTTAAGTCTTTTCAGACATTTGATACAGGCTGGCCAAATTGATGCCCTATGCAGAGTTCCAGGAGGGGGGTGGTTTGTATGATATGAGCGCAAAGCAATCATCTGTGTTCCGCAACTGCTTTCGGGTCCTTGAATAACGTATAACGTGTGAGTAAGGGCAGCTGGTGGACTTTCTGGTGCAATCTGGTGTCTATTTATTTTTGCAATTCTGTTTGGTGACTCTAGGAGTGCAGAGATGACACACTTCCACTTTAAATGGTAATTTGTGAGCACCTTTATTCATCATTTTAGCGCACATTAGTTAAAAGCCTGAGATTCTGAGGTGGTTTAGTCAATGTGTCGGTACCACCAATTTCTGTCTTGATTTAGAAATGAAAAACACCAAAGAGGGTGTATCTCTTTAGAGTTATGTTTTGGGTAAGAGTAACTGTAGCATAAATCCCATGTACTCAGTTTGAGTCAATAAAAAGTGCCACATTAACAGTTAATGGAGGTAGTTTATTAACCTCAGAGTAGATGCTCTTCAACTGTATGTGATGGGGCTGCTATTGATTTTTAATTAAGAGAGCATGTTCTTAGATCAAGAGTATGTGAGAAAACTACTTTGAATTTGTGAACACATCGGTTCTTTAATTTGATTCATGTGCATGTGTTCCCAAAGATACATTTGTATATTACAATTTTTAGAATTTTTTAAACATTTTGATTTATTTCTATATACCTCAGTGAGTTAACTCTTAAATGTACAGAATAAGCTTTGTATTTACATAGAGAAATGTGAAAAGTTTGGTGAGTTAAAAAAAATGGGTGGTTTTAAACAGGGTTATTTTGGTAGACAACATTATGGTTGTTGGAAAATAATGCAATGTGTTGCTGTTATAGAGTGTTATGAGATGTTTTCCTAGAACACTACAATCTCTCTTTTCAGGTGGAGGGATGATGCACAGACTATGCATGAGTGCAATGTTCTCTCAAGACCTGATATATTGGAATAGACCTGGCATTCCTTTTGTTTGTCTGCATTGCAGTTGACTTTTCCTGCTGAGTATTTAAACAGGAAGAAGTAGTCTCTGGGGCACAAGAAAACATAATTATCCAGAAAAGTGATCAGACTGAACCTTCAACCATGAAGAAATGCAGCTTTCAAATGGAGTTGGAAATATAATTATGAGTTGTGTACATGTGCAAATGACTGACCAAGCAAAGCAACATTTACTTCACTCAAAAAGATAATTTTTGCTGAAGAATTTTTTTTCTTCATCAAAATGAACTAAAGCAATATAATGCTAGAAAAAAAATTCACAACTTGATTTCATTGCATTTTACCCATTTACGTGAATTTGTAAAATGGAAGCTTACTTAATTTATTTGAGTAGGGACTACATTAATAATTTTTGTGGTGTTAATGTAGCATTGATGAAACTGGGCAGGGGATTTCCATTTCCTAGCATGCTTTGTATGGGACTCGACATGGAGGGAAAATTACTAAAATTAATAGTTATTATTTTGTGTTTTTTGTAAGCTGAATATAAAGGGGGATTCTTGTTAGTGTTTAATGTTTTGTTATGTTGAGATTTTGTTAAGTTTCAGTTATGTTGGAGTTTTGGGGGTTACCATTATGGTGAAAAGTGGAGCTTAAATGAGGGCAGGTACAGTAAATGTCACACATGAAATTGATTTCTTGTTTCGTTGAGCAATTGCTGAGCTACTGTAGGTACTAAACTACACTCTGAAAAGGTCCAGCCAGCATGAATTTTGTACATAAAGAAGAGATTTAATTGAGTTTCATTGACACATCTAGTTTTGGTGGGTTTACCCGATAGAGCCAGCTTCTTTATACATAAAGTGTTTGAGTTGAGATTACAAAGTCATTTTAAGTTAAGAAACCCCATTTCAAGCATGTGGAACCACTGTCCACAATTGATGTGATGTTGGAAGTGTGTGCACAAGAAAGATGGTGGAAAGCAAGTGCTTTTGCCATTATTAATTGTTTATTTATTGTGGTTTGCTGGCATTGCTGGATAACTGGTGGTATAACTGCATGAGAATATGATGGAAAGTTGAAGGTGCCCACACAAACTAAATGACATCATTTCTGGCATAGGGACCGAGGCACACCTGCCAATACAGCTTCTTGAGGTCCAAAGTGCAGATGAACCTTGCCTTTATCAGACTTGCCATTATTTCATCCAGTAGGACGATCAGCCAAGATGCAAAGACAGTGCCAAGATGTATAGTGCTCTGTCCATGAGTACCTAAAGCAACAAAAAAGTTCTTCCACTGAGAATTTTGCTGTGTCTGGGAAAAATATTCCTACTTTCTTTGTTTACACATAATTTCTTGTCAAATACAACACTGTGCCATCCTATGAATTTTAGCTGCCATTTTAGACATGCAAATTCAGATGTCACTGAAGGGTGTATTGATTCCTCTGCTGTTTATAATTTATGTCCATTGTTTATTAAATGATTTATATCACATATTATTGCCTAGTCCAACACAAACATCCTACTGTTCCACACTGTAAAAAGTGGTAATTGTAAACTTAATGAGCTATTTCTGATCTAACCCTTAAAATGGCTGTGTGTAACTTAACATATTCAGGTAAGATCAATTTTATTAAATCATGTTATAGTTTCACATGAATAAAAACAGTTAATTTAGATTTTACCACATAAAGCAAAAACAAATTCCTGTGCAGTTTTCCATTGATCAACAAAATGGCACAACAAATCAACTTACATGCTGGTTGTTTATATTTTTAGACCAGTGTTTCCAACCTTTTCTTGTCTTATTTAGACTCACAGCCTTATCAAGTAAGGCTCAAGTACCCTTCACAACACTAATTCAAGGTCCACCCATATCCTGTGTGTGTACTGTACGTCAGAGCTGCTCATGTGATTTTTCAATGTGTGATTTGGGATGGAGGGATTATAGAATAACGGACGGAGGGTGATGGAAGAGAAATAACTAATCAAAGAACTGCTGCTGTCGCAGAGCTATGTTGCTGTGTCGACATTCGGGGGTAGATATATCAAATGGGCAGTTCATTACCTCAAGTGCTTGGCTCCTATAGCAGAGAGGCAGCAGGCATATACTGAGCTATTGATTCTACCCTGAGCATCTGCACATGGAGAGGAGTATCTACGGACAGTATGAACTAGACACATACAGAGCATCTCTATTGTCTCTATGTGCATACAGAACTTTAAGACTATCAAGGAGAGGGGAAGAAATTAAGGGTAGTAGATGATGTGGCAGTGTTTATGAAGAGAAAATAGATTATCTGATCAATAAAGACAACATTTCCTTAGTGAAAGTGTAATATACCAATGTATTTAAAAAATATTAATTTGAAGATATGTGTATACAGTATATAACAGGTTTGAGGAATGAGGAAATGGGAGCCGGTGAATCCAACCCAAAGGTAATTTTATTCTTCACGCAAAAACACGTTCACTTGAATGCGTAAAGGTAAAGCTTCATATAAGCACTCAAACGCTATTTAGTGGGACTGGCAGCTGACAACACACTCGAAACTTCAGCTGGGCTCTCTCTCTAACTCTAAGGTCTGGCCCCTTTTATTTCCCCCCGTCTCTCACTGCGAACAAAGAATTAGCAATTAATCTCAGGTGAAAACCCTTACCGCTCTCTCCCCCAAACGAGTGCTCGGCCACGCCCTCGAATCCACATACTCTGGCTGACTCAGGCTGGGGGAACTGTCTGGCCCCCCCCCCACCCTTTTTGGAGGGGAAGTCCACAACAGCCATCTGCTCCTCCGGCCTGTGGACCACCTTGAACTTAAACAGCTGGAGTGCCAGATACCAACGTGTGATCCGGGTGTTGGTATCCTTCATGCGGTGGAGACATTAATGCGGGGCATGGTCCAAACAGAGGGTGAATGCTCTTAACAACAAATAGTAGAGGAGAGTGAGGACTGCCCACTTGATGGCCAAGCATTCCTTCTCTATGTTGCTGTACACCATCACCCACATAGAAAGCTTCCGACTAATGTACAGCACCGGGCACTTCCATCTGCAAAACAAAAGGGAGAGAGAAGTCAGGGCTATGCAGAAGCGGCCCACCACAAAGTGCAGCTTTTACCAGCATGAATGCATTGGCATGGCTCCACTGGACCGGGTTTGGAGCACCCTTATTTGTGAGATCAGTCAGTGGGCTAGTGACATCCGAATAATTAGGCACAAACCTTTGATAATAGCCAGCCCCAGGAACTGTCTCACCTCCTTTTTGGTCTTGGGTCTCGGGCAGGTCGCAATCGCTGTGGTTTTATCAATTTGTAGCCACACCTGACAATGACACAAGTGGAATCCCAGATACCATACCTCCACCTTGGGTTTGCTGTGAGCCCTGCTTGTTGCAGTGATCTCAGAATGGCCCTCAGATGCTGCAAGTGCCGCTCCCAATCATTATGGCTATATGCAGCGTGTGGTCTGAGGACCCTCTCCATAACACACTGAAATGTAGCCCGTCCCAAACAAACTGAATGGAAGGGTCACAAATTGGTGTAAACCAAACAGTGACTGATCGAGCAGTTTGTCAACACAAGGCATTGGATTAGCATCAAGTTTGGCCACCGAGTTAACTTTCCTATAATCCACACAGAACCTGACTGAGCCATCGCTCTTAGGTACCAGAATCACCGGGCTGGCCCAATCACTGTGGGATTCTTCTATTACTCCCATATCGAGCATGGCCTTTAATTCTTCCCATACTACCTGTTTCTTGTGTTCGGGTAAGCAGTAGGGATGACTACACACCAGTACCCCCGGGGTTGTCTCGATGTGGTGTTTTATGAGATTAGTGCAGCCGGGGAGAGGCGAGAATATGTCAGGGAAATTCCAGAAATCCCTCTTCAGACCTACCATAGCCAAGGATAAGGGGACCACTCTCTCCATGGATTTAGTAGGTTGAGGTGGTAAATCTGACGTGCCCACCCCTATCCAAATGCACTACCTCATAATTGACTTCCCCAGATGTGTGACCTCAAAGGGCCTTTACCACTTCACAAGTTATTTCAAGCTCGAAGTGGGCAGCACTGTGCAAACTCCCATAGCCGAGCTCCCCTGTTATACAGCCGGGACTGACATTCTTGTGCCTGTAGCAAATTATTCTGTGATATTCACCCCAGTATGTGGAGTTTTGCTCTCAGGTCAAGAATGTATTGAATTTCATTTTTGCTCAGTGAAGTTCCCTCCTTCATTACATCTTTATGCCACCGGGCTTACGCCCATATAACAGTTAAAATGGGAAAAACACTGTGGAGGCTTGCAGGACCTCTCGCACTGCAAATAACAGGGATTTGAGCCACTTATCAAAGTTCGAAGCATCTTCATGCCTGAACTTACAAATCATATTCTTTAAGGTCATTCGAACAAGCCGTTCATTTTTGGATGGTACACGCTTGACCGAATCAATGATTCAGCTTGCATAGTGTACGTGACATAAAAGCCATGCCCTGATCAGTGAGGATTTCTTTCGGAATCCCCACTCGGGAGATCATTTTGAAGTTTGCCTCTGCAACACAACATGCTGAGATGTTGCGCAGCGGCACTGCTTCCGGATGTCACATTGCTTAATAAACCAGGACTAATGCAAAGCAATGCCTGCATGCTGTCCGTTCAAATGGCCTGACGAGTGTCTGTTTCACTCTATACAACAGATCTTTTATAATTGAAATATATGGATATGTGAGTGCAATGCCCAGCTGGAGACATTGACCATCAATCACTTTCAAGGCCTCCACCTCCATTATCAGGCACTGCTCTCGAACATGACCCAGCTCCCTTCAACTCCAGCAGACCGGCCCAAGACTTACGCCCACATTCGTGGCAGTGTTCTCCTTCACCTGGGATGAAGAGAGGGGAGAGACGGGGGAGCCTGTCTTGGGAGAATGTTCCCCCATTTCCAGGGAAATAGAACATGATGAAAGGAAGGGGGAAGAGAACAGGGGTGGAGACATTAGAGGGGCGAGGGCTTGGGGCACGCTGGCTGCCAGATGGTCTTCTGCCAGCTGGATCACTTCGTCCAGATATGCCGCCTTGGCCACCTCCTTCAGCAACCAGAAGACGAACTGCTAAAGCACCACAAGGTTGATGACATCCTCAGCGTCACTGTCCTCCTTGGCCAGCACTGGCGGCAGGCATCACGGAGCTGCTGGGCAAAGGCAAACGGGCAGCCGGCCTGGCTCAGCATTAAGGAGCAGAAATGCTGGCAATGTTCTTCTGGGCTATGGCCTACATGTTGGAAGATAGACTTCTTCAGCACAGAGTAGTCCAGGCGGTTGGCGACTTGAAGCATTTGTGCCGTGATCTGGGCTTCCCCTGTCAGCACATCAGGACAGGAGAAATACTGCCTCACTTCCTACTCCCTGTAAGGAGTTTTGAACCATTTTGAACCAACTGAAGACGTGACAGATAAGATTGAGACACTCCTAGGTAGAATGATTTACAGCAGTCCAGCCTCTGTGAAATGAAGGCATGAACTAATTTTCAAGTCCTTAAATGAAAAAAGATTTTTTCTTGGCAATAGACCTAAGCTGGAAGAAACCAGTTTTGACAACTGAATTTATTTGTTTGTCAAATTTTAATGCTAAATCAAAGATAACACCTACGTTTCTTGCTTGTGGACATACAGTATTTGCTAGAAAACCCATGCTCCTGTTGATGTTATCAGTGAACTCTGGAGTACCAAAAACTAAGACTTCTGTCTTAGAATCATTCAGTTGAAGAAAATTGTCCACCATCCAACTTTTGACATCTCTAAGACAGCTGAACAGTGATTGCAGCCCAGTGCTATCACATGATTTTAACAGAAGATAAAGCTGGGTGTCATCTGCATAACAATGTCAGGAAATCTAATATTTTTGAAAGAAAACAAAACAGAGCCCAAAATAGAACCTTGCGGCACCCCACAATTGATGGCTTCTGATGAAGAGGAGAAAATTCCAATGTCTACTGAGAAAGTTCTCCCCTTGAGACAGAATGAGAACCAATTTAATGCAAATCCCCTGATACCAACCCACTGCTCAAGACGTTTCAACATAATTAAATGATCAATAGATCCAGAAGAACTAAGCAAATAGCAACAAATCATACAATACTTTCAGAAGATAAGATTCTTTGCAATGTTGTACTCTAAATCCAGACTGGTACCTATCCAAAATATCATTCTCCTTCAAAAAAGAGGAAAGTTGATAGAAAACAACTTTCTCAAATACCTTGGAGAGAAAAGGAAGTTTAGAAATAGGACTATAATTGGCTAAAACATATGGATCAAGGTTGGCATTTTTAAACAAGGGCTGCACTACTGCATGTTTAAAACAGGAAAGAACAGAGCCATTAGTAATATTATATTAAAAATAAATAAAAAAATCATAACAAACTGGGAAATGCATCAGGGAATGTGGTGATAATAGGGTTTAGTACTTCAATAATGATGCTAAATAAGATTTTTGGCCTACCGGCATTATTAGAAATGAGGTCAGAGAAATATGTTGTACCAGCAGCCTTGACAGAATGCTGATAGGTAGTCATACAATCTCTCAGTATTTCATAAGAGACTTGGAGCAATAGAATCCAGAGTATTACCACAAATATGATTGAAATGGTAAACCAACTATTCTGAGTCCAAACTAGAAGAGAGAGACTCAAAATTACTTGTAAGTTGAGAAGAGACAAAAGTATCAGTAAACTGCATATGTGTAGCTGAATTAAAACAGCCTGAAAAATGGCTGGATGGCCTTGGATTCACTGGATAGGACAGAGAGGTGTTAAAAGTAATCAGCTTGTGATCAGACAAACATGAGATCTTCAATCTGAACATTATAAAGAGGAAATCCAAAAGACAGAATCAAATCAAGTGTATGGACTCGCATATGAGCACCCATGACAGACTGAGTAAGATTAAAATAATCTACAAATTGTAAAAATTCTGAAACTAATGGCTTATCAAAAAAGCAAACTTGAATATTAAAATCACCAAGAACTAAATGTCTATCAACATTTGGCACAACTAAAGATAAAAATCTGAAAATTCATTAATAAAAACATTATTATAATTAGGAGGTCTATAGATGAGAGCACAGAAAACATGATTACTCAAAACTAACTTACACAACTGCACCTCAAAACTAGTCAAGCTCTCTACAGATAACAATCAACATTGAAAATTATTTAACACAATAGATATCTGCCAGTAGCAGCAAATGAAATGGAGGATCAGAGAACTTTTGCCCCTCCTGGGTTCCAAGTGCAGAGATCTAGAACAGAAGCCTGAATGTCGAGCTGAATTTGTTGATCATAAACAAGAGCTGAAGTGACTTGTTGTACCAGCAAACACACAAACAGGACGTGGAGACACACAAAAGGTAACACAGACAGAAGGTGAAGGCTTGCACACACGTTGGCGCCATCTTCATTGGTAATAGACTTTACACTACAAATTAAGTTGTAAAGTAGTATAGCTTTAACAAATTCAATTAGGGGAAGTATATATTCATTTAAAATATAGTGTACTTTAAGTACACTGGTTAAGTACTAGTTTCCATCTCATGATTCTTCAACTTGATTTTGACTTAAAAATATTTTCCTAACATAAATACTGTATACTGTATATTTTACATTTTAATAGTACATATTTCATTTGCATTTTAACATACTGTTATCATAGTAACAGAGAACAAACTCTTTATTTGTCTTATTACTCAGATGACTTATATAGCGAGGTTACTTTTGCCGGAAACCTAAAATCATAATTAAAACATTATTGTGAGTACTTTTTTTAATTGCAAAATGCACATTCCTTAAAACACAAGAGTGATATTATATTTACATGGGTGTACAACAGTCACCGCACCAGAACCAGTTTTGAAGTCGGGGGGGCTGGTTGTGACATCATCACAACAACATTAAGTAGTCTGTATGCCGAGTGTGTTGTACACTAAATTTATGCCAGACCTGCTTCCAAAATTGTCATAACCATGGCGATTAGTTATTATCTACATAAATATTAGTCAAAAACTGTCCCCTTACACAGTTCGAATGTTGACGCAATCAAACTAAAAAGATTTAAATCTGCTTCCACAGAGAGAGAGAGAGAGACTGGCTGTGTGCTTGTCATTATTTTCAGTTCACACAAACCACTGCTCAACATTTCTTTATTTTTTCTTTTTTTCAGCAAAATGAAATGCTGTTAAGCCATCGATGATACTACAGGAACACTGAATTGGTTCAACTGCGGAATCTTGTGTATGTGTTCCTCCTCTTTATTTATATATTAAAGTCTAAATTAGACTGTCTTTTGTTGTTTGTGTCTGCATTCAACAACGTTACACAAGTACAGTATGCCCTATGATTTTTCCATTTTTAAAGCAGCATATTGCATTTGATATTGTGTGACTTGAAGAGGTAAAGATTAAATTAATTTCTTCATCCACAAGGGTACAAAGCAATAGTTTTTCATTAACATACTTTGTCTAATACTGTTTGTCTGCTCAATGTGGTCTTACTTTGAATTAAGACAAATTTCACAAAACCAATGTAAATGTTAAACTGTTAATTTGCTTAATAATATTGTGCTATCAGCATATGGTCATTCTACAACTATCACACAATTCATATCATATAAGTCATAACTATCTACATAAGCGTCCTATGTGTTAAAACTACATATGATTGTAGTCCTTTCCAGAAAGGGCTGCTTGGGGACTTGCTATTGGCTGTTGTGTTTGCATAATTAGTGAGGCAGGTCTGATTAGGTTTTTGGAACTGTTTGGAGGTTTTATTAACTAATGTTTAAAAGTAATTTAAGGTTATAGTTGTTTTGATTTTAGCTTAATGTTAAGTATGTCGTTTTATGTTATGAAAAGGGGTTATTTTTTAATTACCCTAAGTGAGATTTGTGTTGCTTTGAGATAAGTTTGATCCTGTCTTCTATTATGTAATCACCAGAAGTCCATATACTTACATTTACGCGTTTGGCAGACACCTTTAACCAAAGCGATTTACAGTGCACTTATTGCAGGGACAGTCCCCCTGGAGCAACCTGGAGTTAAGTGCCTTGCTCAAGGACACAATGGTGGTGGCCATGGGGATTGAACCAGCAACCTTCTGATTAATAGTTATGTGCTTTAGTCCACTACGCTGCCGCCACCACCACTCCCATATATCAATGGCATCCACAATACAGTTGTGGTGTGGGCCAGCAGTTTATAATCAGTATAACATTAATGTGTGTCTAGCACTCTTACAGTTTAATGGAGTTGCAATTATAATGTCACCAAAATAAATTATAAGTTTACACTGAGTCAATTCTGTGTATTTAAAAAATTTAATACAAGAGTATATTTTAAAGTGTACTAAAGTATACTTGAAATAGTTCAATTTTAGCACAACCAAGTATACATAACACAAATTTAGGTGCACCACAGCACTGCTTTCGGCAAAGTAAAGTGCATTAAGTACACAATTAGTTGTTCCAATTTAGCAGACTTTAAGTATACCAATTTATAGCCTGCCACCAATACACTTTATTATACTGAAGCAACCATAAATAAAGTGTTCTTAAGTATATTATTGTTTCACTAGGGTCAGGCCCAACTCTTAAGAGGGAGCCTGGCCCATCCAATGTATAGTGGCAGTGATCTGTGTGAGGTGTTCATGAGTCATTCATTTCCTGTTTTAATAATTTGTTGCATGAGGGTTGTATTAACTTGATTTAAATGATTATTGTAAAGTAAGAGAGAGATTAATTGACAAACATGCAGACAGACATATAGAATTGGCTCAGTTGAACCAGTCAAACACTCTCTAATAGCATCCTGCCTGTCAGATTGAGATGAATGTGTAACGTTGATGGTGGGGTGGGTTACCCCCTCAATTTCTATTTTAAAAATACTCCTTCTCCCCAATCTGTTCATTTAAGACAGGTCCCCCATAGCTCCCTCCTTCCTCAATAATGGGTGTTTCCCTATCTGTGGGCATTTTCAAACTAGGATGAGCATTTTTCAACCTTTCCAATCTTATTAAAGTAGGGAATCTCAATGTACAGTAGTAATCAGAGGGTGTTTCTAAACTAGAATGGACTATCCAATAAAAGTTGGGAATCTCAATGTTGTAGGCAAATCATGTAAAGCGATTGAAAAACACTCAATCTGGTTTGAAAACACCCACTGATTGGAAAAAAGCAAATTTTTGTTCTGCAGAAAATATATAGTCCCACCCCAAACTCATGCTATTGGTTGAGCCAATGTTGTTCCGCTATTTTGAGAGCATCACAGAGCCATGATGTTTTTACTTTTTGGGAAAATTAATCAACAAATGGCTTACTTACTTAAATGACACAGTTCCATTTTAAGGTTAAATAAGAATTTCACTGTTTTGGTTTCTTTGCTTCCTGTGTTCTGAATTAAATGAAGCTCTTATAAAACAAATCAGTTCTATCATAGCTGGAAATATTCCATGAAGAAGTTCAAAATATTTTTATCTTCAGGGTGTTCTAGAAAGACTTCATAAAGTATTTTACGGTCTTCCATTTCGAGAGAGAATTCAGTACATTGTATTGTCATATTCACCACAATCGTGCTGAATATTCAGAATCAACAAGAGGTTATTACAAATTCTAATACAACCAGTAACATTTTTAAAAGTTATTTGGATACACAGAGGCAATTCATCTTAGTTAAAAAGGTGACAGAATCCCTATATGGAGACAGTTAGTGCTGGGTAAGTGCAATTTTACAAGGACTGGCTTGATGGAAGTAGGGGTCAAAGACAGGGAATAGAAGTCTTAAAACAGAATGTAAAATGAAATCATTTTTGAAACAGAGTATAAGAATGATTTATGCAAGCGGGACATTCTCCTGGATTAATCTCATGCTGTTTCTGGAACAGCATTAGTTGCAAGAAATTCTAGACCCTAAAATCAGTGGGCAATCGTTGTAATGTGTTGCAATTGAAGATAAACAATGTTGTTCCTGGGACATGTTGTATGTAAATCATTATAAAGAAATGGGACAAAATACCAATGACCAGCTGTACATGTTTTGTAATGTTCAGAACTGAACTAAAGTCACACTCAATCCACCATAAAGAAAAAAATTAAGGAAAATTTAAGAATCTCTGAAGCTCAGATGTGCTGAAGCTGTAATGGTTCAATAGTATCTGCATCTTTATAAGTCCAATAGTAGCAGCCAATTTTATAGGACAATATTATATATAAAACAATTATATAATTAAACTGTCAATAATTCCATCTCATGTAAAACTGTAACAAGGGATATTGCAATATAAAATTTAACAACAAAGTCAAAATCTCAATCCGTGGTTTGTTGATGAATTTATGTAAGTGGATGGAGAAGCAAATAATTTAATGAGGAAATAGATTTGCAGAGTAATGGTCTCCTCAGAGAATTTGAGTCAATTGAACCCTGTATGAACTTGGGGGTTTGAAAGGATCTCATCCGCATATCGTTGTCACTAGCATACAACAGTGCATTTAAAGGGATTGTTCAACCAAAAATGTTAATTCTGTTATCATTTACCCTCATGTTGTTTCAAACCCATTTGACTTTCCTGAGTGGAACAAAAAAGGAGATAGTGGATTAGGTAGAATGTTGAGGCCTCACACACATTCATTGCATCTTATTTCCATACAATGAAATTGAAGTCTGTAACATTCTGCCTAATATGTACCTTTGTTTTCCACAGAATGATGATAGAATTGTCATTTTTGGATGAACTATCCCTATCACTTTAGGGTTAGGGATTCTAAAGATTTTGGCTGTCCTCAGTACAGAAAGGTATAAATTACACCACAGATTCTAATGTGTGCTTCACATATCTGTCAGTTTTATCTTGACATCATTATGAACTTATTGATCCAATTAGGGTATGGTATTAAAGCTTAGCATTGAGACAGAGTTAGCTTGGGTGCCGTCCTTCAGTTGAGTTACATTGTGTTTTATCCTTCATGTCACACTCTTTTCAATCTTGAGGTGAATTACCTGCCTGTTTCCTTAGCTTCTGGAAGGTGTCCAGTCTTAAAATGTATCTCCCCTCAGCAAGATTAAAAAAAGCCCATTTGCCATGTTTGTTAAACAATTTGTCCATAAGTCTTGCTGTGAATGATAACTGCTTTGTTAAAACAGACCTCTGCTGTTTAACTTCAGAGTGATAGCTTGGGCAAACGATTGTCATCTCATTAGTAGCTGCCCTGCAGTGAGCCACTTAATGGACTGTTTTAGAGCCTCTTGAAAAATGTATGCAAATAGAGCACTTTTTAAGATTTACAATACTAACAAATAGTACCAAAAAGTAGTAATTACTGATGTTCTGTCAGATTCTCTTGAGGCTTGTGCTTGGCCCTGTGTTAGGTTTGGAGTGAGCTCTGTCTATTGCACAGGTAGAGTAAAATTGGATTTGTCATGCACTCTAAGGGCTTCGGATTACCAGCTGCTTCCTGTTTTGAATCACTGTGGTAACCCTTTCCATCTCCACATCAGTTTGAATAACAGTGGAAAATGTTATCTGCCACACTGTGACTCTGACCATATGTTCCTCTCCATTTGTCATTAAGGGAGTTATTTCTGTATCTGAAGAAATTCACAGAGAAATAGATAGAGAGAGAGTAACATATATCATCTCATATATCATTTTGTTAAAGAAATGGCCCAATGGTCTGCCGAAACCGAGAGGGTAATCCATAAAACAAACAGGAAGCAATTTTCTTCTGGCATCTTCATTATTAGTATATTAGAGCCTCAGGTATACAAAATAACACTAAATAGCCTAGTTTTTGCAATACTGAATATCAGTCATAAAAAAAAATAATTAATGAAAGGAGTTGTTTGTGTAGTTATTTATTGAATTTTTAATTTTTTTGAAAGTCAGAGCTTCGGGGCTCTCTCTCACCCCATGATCGCATGACACAAATTAATGCATAATGCAGTTGCATGTGTGTGAGAAATCTCTGTGTTAAAAAAGTGTTAATAGACTATTAGTCATCAGAATTGAGCATGAAGAATAAGCTGCATGTGATCTCTTTCATTTAAATCTGTTATTTTGTCCTAACTGCAACAAATGAAGAGTGATAGCATGTAGTGTTTTCCCGATTGCTTGGTTTCTCCCTGGCAAAATCCCACTGGTCAATAATCCCACTTCACACAACTGTACATTAAACATAAAATATATTCTTACTGGCCATGATTGTGTTGCATTGTGCAATATTATCACATTTAGACAGACAAATTAGTTGTTGTTGAACCTTAAAAAATGTGCTTGTAGATCTTGTAAGAGCAAAATCTGTTTTTGTTTAAGACAAACATGTTAAATTAATTTGCTTAATCGACTAAATCAACTTGACTGTCGGTTACACTAACTAAAGTCATTTTAACCTCCCGAGACCCGAATCTGACTGCTTTGTGCACTTCCATTTCCTTTTTGGTTTGTAAGCAGTAGCACCTAATAAGCATGCCAAAAAAATAAATAATTATAGACCAAATAAAATAAAAATTTCCTCATATGAGGACAGCGAGACTAATTTTGGGAAATTTTAAACAATACCAAGATATAGAAAGTCAGATTATTTTTTAAATCAAATTGTTTATTATGTTTCAAGGAGTGTTGGTTATTTATGTGTTTGAGATGTTACAGACATTACAGCTGAATTTCTATAAAACTGCTTTTGAACAGTGTCTACTGGGAAAAGCACAAAAAACTGTACAAATAAATATTATTTGACTTGATTTGACTTTTGTGTTACAATGAGTTTTTTTTATTATTACTTATTTTTTATTTTTTTACTTTGGCAACAAAATCTCAATGTCCTGTCTTTGCTCTGTCTAGCAAACAAGTAATAGCTAGTGCTGAAGCATTTTAATAACCAGGAAGTAGCATAAATAATTCTGATTCAAAGTAATGGCCCGCATAATCCAATCACTGCTAACCATGTTAAAATACAATTATACATTATAAATTATAAATCTATATACTTATTACCATTGTATCATGTCTGCCAAACAAACATTATCTGGAGCCAGAAACTTAACTTTTGATCGGATGTTAGGAGTGAATGCACTCGGCTGCACAGTAAAGCTATGGGATACTTCCTTGCCCCTTAGCTGTGACTGACTTTACCTCCAGTGTGCTGTCTGTCTGCACTGGTCTCAAAAAAGTTCGAAATGCGCCTTTTTTCATCCTAACTTCATACAAAGCCTCTAAAAGCATTTTTTTTCTCAATGTGAAAATGCACAGTAAATATAGGATTTCTATATTTGGAGTGGTGGTGGCGTAATGGGCTAAAGCACTAAATTGTTGGTTGTCGGTTCGATCCCCACAGCCACCACCATTGTGTCCTTGAGCATGGCACTTAACTCCAGGTTGCTCTGGGGGGATTGTCCCTGTTATAAGGGCTCTGTAAGTTGCTTTGGATAAAAGCGTCTGCCAAATGCATAAATATAAATATTAATATAAATATTTCTAACTAGCACTATTGTCCACTACATTGTTTTTAGCAGTGTAGCGTTTTGTGATAAATCGCTCACATTGCTCACAATTCTCAGAGACTTTAATCTTTTGACTCAAATAGGTTTCGATATAAAAAATGAATTAGGTTTCTTACCAGATTTAAGGCATTTGTCTTTGGGCATTTCTCCCAAAGACAAACTTCGCTGTGATCTTCACCATGTTGATTTGTCACATGACTCCATACGTCGAACCCTTTACTGATAGCACAGAGTCTCCTGAACTGAGATCAGTCGGTTTAAATTAATTTAAATCATGCATTGCGTATAGCGAAGACATGTGAACACAGGGTCGCATGAAGTTAAGAGAAAAATAAGGAAACAATTGCACATTAGCACTTTTTAAAGTGTGGAAACTTGACACAATATGCCTGGTTTGGGCACAGAGAAAGGCTGAAATCCTAGAATAGCCCCAAAGAAAAACTCTCAGATGCTGTAAATACACAATTTATGCAAATTATCTTTAGCCACAGAGACCTGTTCACTTTCAAGTACCGGTAAATGTTCCATGACTCCTTTTAGAAATATAATGTTATCTTACATAGAAACTAATCTAAAGCTCTTATTGCTAAAAACAGAGAGGAGATACAGAACACATGCCACTTCTTAATCAGAGTCCAGCTGTCTCTAGAGAGCCTCTTGCTGGCACAACTCACCATGCCACAATACTGGCAGTGAGTCATTCAGCAACAGGAACAGATCAGGATAGGAAAAACAGTGTGTGTGGAAGAAAGAGATAAACTACAAAGGAGATGGAGAAAGTGGGAAGGGGAGAAATAGAGGGGAGAAGAAACCAAGAGAGACAGAGACGAAAGTGAAAGCAAAAAATTGAAATATGGAACTTTTCATTTCTTGTGCAGATGTTTTATTTCTGTGCCACTAGCGTCACCAAAAGGAATTGCAAAAATAATCGCTGTTTTTTTTTAAACAGATTCTAGAAAACACCCCCTGTCTACTATTGGTTATACAAACAGTTAGTCCTGCAGCAAACTCATGCTATTGGTTGAGCCAATGTTGCTGTGTCAGGCTGGATGGGCCACTCAAACAAACATTTTGATAATGCCACAGAGACACAGTGTTACACTTTTAGGTGAAATTAATGTAAAAATGGCTTACTTATACTGTATTTGTTTCAGCATATTAAGATGGGGCACAGGGGAGTATTTTAACATCGAAAAGGTTACACACAGAACAGCTTTAAAGGGGTCATGATAAGAGGAATCACAAATTCCTTGATCTTTTGACATATTAGAGGCTATTGTACTATAAAAACACACTGTAAGTTTCAGAACTGAAAACTTCCTCCTAAATAGAAAAGAGCATTTAATTAAACCAGATCCAAAAATGGCTTGTTTGGAATTTGTAGAACTTGTGACGTAACAAGGACCAAATACATCTGCATATGCAACACCTATTTTTCTGTTAGTGCACCATTGGCCCTGACCACTGGTTCTTAGTCAGTCATATAGGTGAAGAGAAGAGATATTGGGCCTGTTATTTGGGAGATTCATCCTAAGCAGGGTTGGACTGGGAAGAGAAATCTTCCCTTGATTTTACATGGCAACTGGCCCAACTGTTGAGCAGGGTTGGGTGGTGTCAAATGTTGTTGTTCATGGTCCTTTTCTGCATATAGCCATGCCGTTTTGTGGTCCGTTCTGCATGACGGCTCATTGTTGTTATCGCGGACCATTCAGCATGTTTCGCAGCATTTAATATGTACAATGCTTCAAAGGTTGATTTTTTTTTATTTGACTTCTCATTAGACAGACAAGTGAAGGCTGATGTGAGATGATAAAGAACAGAGGAGTTGGTCAGAAGCATCATGTTTCAAAATATCACTATAGCTTTCACCAAGATGATATCACGATTTTAAATGTTCATTTTCCCCTAATGCCTTGCATAGAACAGCTATTTACTGAAAAACTAGTCACTTCACAGTGAGCCTGCTCTTTATCTCAGTGAGAGCAGTGTAAGCACTTTATTTACCTATTCATTTATTTTATCTTTTAGCATATAAGTTCCATTTTGTAGTTTTTGTTAGTTATTTTTGCTTATATTTTTGTAAATAAAACAAATTTTACTACAACTGTGTGTTCCTTGAGTTGATGATACAGAAGAGCTCTAAAGGGTTAGGCCGAATTTTATGAATCCTTCAGATTAATCAGATGACCAACTGCCTTCTATTTACATATTTCTTTTACTGTTAAGGTGAAACACCTTAGCTGGTGTCCTGAGGATGGAGGGAGGGGCCATCTGATATTAATAATCACACACACGGGGTCCTGGGTAGCTCAGTGAGTAAAGACGCTGACTACCACTCCTGAAGTTTGTGTGTTCGAATCCCAGGGTGTGCTAATTGACTCCAGCCAGGTCTCTTAAGCAACTATATTGGCCCAGTTGCTATAGTCACATCTGTCATGCAGCTTCAGCACACTGTGGCTCAGTTGGTAGAGCGGGTTGGCCACTAGTTGCAGAGTTGGTGGTTCAAATCCCGGCCCACATGCCTAAGTGTCCTTGGTGCAACCCCAAGTTGCTCCCAATGGCAGGCTAGCACCTTACATAGCAGCTCTGCTGCCATTGGTGTATGAATGTGTGTGTGAATGGGTGAATGAGTCACAGTGTAAAGCACTTTGAATACTGCTTAAAAGGCTTAAAAAGGTGCTATGTAAGTGCAGACCATTTACCATGGATGCTTTCTTTCACCCATATGTGCTATTTTTAGTTGTTTGTATGATTCAAACTTAGCAAAGGAACTGTTATTGAAAGATGGGGCAGTTAAAAACATCATGTAGACAACATAATTGATTATTATGTTCTATTTCTTTTGATGCAACACAACTCTCTCATCTGGTGTTGACAGGGTGTGAGTGTTAACAATTAGATGAATTTCTTTATATATTCAGATGCAATGTGTTGGATGTGCATCATGTGTAAACCCTGATATTTAGTTTTATAATGTTTTGGTGCTTATTCAGTTTCTTCTATTGAGTTTCAAAAATGTCTCTATTCGAGGGGCTGCACAGTGTTAGCCAATCAGCACAGTGGGTGTTTACGCTGAAGTTTTACGGAGGAGCTTATGCCAAAACTGAACGTTTTAGACAGAGGGCCAGAGACAGGGTGCAAAATGATCATATATTAAAAAAGTTATAATACAAAAAAAAACCTTTACTAACATCATCAGTGGACCTCAAGGAAGTTAATAAAACTATATAAAAAATATAATTTCATGACCCCTTTAAAAAAACTTGGAGCTGTGATCTAGCTATTGTGCTCCAGTGGACAATGAGAGCTTGAGTCTCGCTCGTGAAATGTATAAAGTAACTGTAGCTCAGCATAGAGCACAGTGTTATCAATGTCAAGGTCATGAGTTTGATTCCCAGATAATTCACATATTTATAAAACGTATCTTTTGAATGCACGTACGTCAATTTGGATTAAAATGCTTGTGGAATAAATAAATGGCAAATTTATATCAACATTTACATGATGTCATATCATAAAATATCAATGATAAAATATGATACTTTTTTTTTTATATATATTATTATTATTATTATTATTATTATTATTGAAATTTATAGTCAAAATGTAATTAATTTCCAGGTAAAACAAGATATTCAATGAGAAAAAATAGGGTGGAACTAGATTTTATCCATCAGGAATTGACAAGATTGTGAATAGTCTCATATTGTCATTGATGTTTGTTGCAAAGGAAAGTTGTTTCAGTCACTTTCAATTATTATATTTTAATAAAAGATTATGAAGTTTTTTTCTTTGGAATAATGTGCACCAATGTTTTTTTACAATAAAGTCAGGAACGTGCATTAAGAAATCAAATAGTGTCGATTTTGATTTAACAACAACTTTAAAACTTTGCTTGTGCACAAGCACTCATAATAAAGAAGCTTGCAGCTGACTTATACTTGACTTTTATATTTAAACTGCATCAGCACAAAACACTGCAGCTGACATAAGCACTGCTTTAATCGGCAGGTGGAGAGGTTTTATATGAAGTTTGGTTCTCTGGTTGGCACTTGATCTCTCTGTCTTTCTCCCTCTTCCCCATGAATTCCCTATATCCCATCCTCCCTCTCTTTCTCTTTCTCTCTCTCTCTCTCTCTCTCTCTCTCTCTCTCTCTCTGATTAGTCTTTTGCTGTCTGCTTTAGGCTGGTATCTCTTGTTAGCCCTGATTAACTCTTCAACCAGTGCAGCCTGTCTTCTCTTTTAGGAAGATTCCTTTTCTGCCTGTGATTTAAGCCAGGTCTGTCCTCTTAGCTAATTGATTTAAGTCAGGTCTGCGTTTCTCCATTGTCGGCCTGTCAGGCCTCTTGCAGGCCCTATAAACAACATTAGCTGTATAACTGATGGATTGGCAGAGCTGTTGGTCTTTGTGCCCCTGACACTCACACACAGACCTACACCAGTCACACACACACACACACACACACACACACACACACACACACACACACACACACACACACACTGTCCCTAATACTGTCCCTAAACCTAACCATCACAAAAAAAAATCTAAATTTGTACATTTTCAAATAAACATTGTTTAATATGTTTTTTAAGCTATTTGAATTATGGGGACACTAGAAATGTCCTCATAAACCACACTGATAGCATAATACCCTTGCAATTACCAGTTTGTAACCTACAAAAATGTCCTCATAAACCACCCATATATATATATATATATATATATATATATATATATATATATATATATATATATATATATATATATATATATATTAATATATGCTTTAGCTGAAATAAATAATTCACATTTGCTTTAAATTGAAAATCCTGTCATCATCTACCAATCCTTTACCTGTGGGACATGACTCGGGTTAAATGTTAAAGCTGCTCTTTTTCATGTTACAAAAAGGCATTGTGAATGCATGAACACTCCATGTCATCTGTGAGTAAAGCAAAGAGGGTTTGGCAGAGGATATGATTATGCCAGTGTTTACTTGGTTAGAGAGAATGGAAAGAGATGGACCCTACTGCCCTGCATTGATATACTGATAAGCATTATCCAATTACACAGTCCCAGCACACTCCATTATTCCATTACCCAGCTGTAGTTTTCAAATTGACATGCTGGTAAAACTACACAGTAGCCCTAAACTGATAGCCCTACTACACGAGACTGAGACAGACATGAGGTTTAAAAACCCATCAGCACATTTTACTTGCAAAACAGTTCTATGGTTTCTTTACATCTCAAAATGTAATGAAGTTTGCAAAAGGTTTTTGTAAGGGGCCATGTTTTGGGGGCCACATAGGATATCACATTGCCACACTTTCAGTGCAGTGTTGATTTACATAAGTGCTTTGTAGATTTAGATGTCACCAGACATTGACAGAACCTGGCATAGGTGATATAGGCAGTCGCCTATGGATTCAGCGCTCTCTAGGGCAACATGGAGCACCGTATCGCCGCTCCCGCATACAGTAAGCTAAGACACGCTCAACTTCTCCTCTCTCAACCTGGGTATGATTCTCCCACTCTCTGTTTTACTCGCCCTGTCACTGAATTTAGAGGGTAATGTTTTTCGAGCAACCTCATGCCTGATCTCACCGAGGGCACCATATGAGTCAGGATCAAACAGATTTCATAGACTGAAAAATACTGTGAGATCTATTTGCACAGTTTGACTATTTGTTTTGTAAGGAAAAACAGCACAAGGACGATATGATTTTCAAGCACAACTGCTTCCTGTGTCATAAAATAGGAAGATAGAGTGTAGAGTGATAAATGCTTGACTGCGATTTGTTCTTGCACAAGAAAGGAATGAGGATATAAGCCCATGTTTTAATTAACCCCAGTAGCTGAACAGACAGAGGACACCATGGCCAAGGATAAATCATTGAAGGCAATCCAGATCTACCTTTTTATTAGAGCGAGCGGATATGAAAAACTGCATGCACTAGTGAAATCATTAAGAACCAGCGCAGGGAGGACCACAGTTCAAGCAGACACGTTTGTGTAATTTTTATTGAGGTCTGTTATGATTTTCAAATACATTTTTGGATTTAGATTTTGAATCATTTGAATTTTGAATCGAAGACAGTGATTTATGGATTTAAAAGGATAATTCTGTCATTATTTACTCACCCGCATTTCGTTCCAAAGCTGTGCCTCATTTCCCGAAAGCATCGTAAGCCTAAGTTTATCATAGAATCCATCTTACGATTCATCTTAGTTTTGCAAAGACATTATAGATTTATGAGTGCTCTGGAGTACACTGAAAAAAGGATTTTGTTGTGAAGTAAGTATAGCAGAAAAGATTAAATACTTTTTACATTTAATAAGTTAGTTTAAGTGTGATCTTGAAAATATTAAGTACATTCTGTATTTGTACTCAATTCAAACATGTAAAAATAAATGCTTAATTAAATATTATTTATGGCTGTTATCTTTACACTGCGTCATCATATATGAATCCTTAAGCGGGAAACCATGTTAGATTTATTTTCTAATTTGAGAACATTTCATAGTTGTGGCAGAGCGGAGGGCGGGGCTGGGTTTGTGATTCCGCAAAACCCGGCCCCTAATTAGACTTATCAAGCCTCCGAGAGGGATAAGGGCCGAACGGAGACGGCTGTTCGACAGAGAGAGAGTTACGGGCAGCTACCTGACACCTGTGTGTGTTTGTCTTTTTGGTTAAGTTTATAATTAAAATATCATTTATAATGTCAAGCCGGTTCTCACCTCCTCCTTTCCACTGAACTATGTTACAATAGGTAAATAATATAAGTACATTTTATTTAACTTTTCAAAGCTGGTGATCCCAGCATGCACCGGGCTTGAATAATTAATAAGCTTGCATGGTTTCGCTCATTGCAAGTTTATTTACACCAGCTGTATTGCTGATTTTGTTGTTACATTTGGTAATCGCTTGTTTTCTGAAGTCTGAAGTTCAAGGTTTCTGTCTTTCTACTCAAAATGACCTATTTTTGAACAATCCCCATAATATCTAAAGTCAAGTTTAAATGCAATATTGATTGTTATTTGTTGACTGGCATGCAGACTATAATGTAGTAATCAGGCCTTGTCATTAAATGTCAAGTATATAACAAATTACAGTGCTTGTGTTCTTTTAAAGGATGCCGTGAAAACATTTCCAAAAGGTCAGTGTCAGTTTGTTGTCAGCTCTCTAATATAAAAACATTTCGTGACCCTTTTGAGACATTAAGCAATGTGTTGCTGGGAAGGCTGCATTGCTTGTATCAGCTAGTGAAAATGTAATTGCATTTCAAATGAGCTTGCTGTATAGAATAATATAAAATAAGGTCACCCTTCAAATTGTACTTTACTGGCAAAACACTGAGTCTGAGACCACATGAAAACTTGTGATTGTTTAAAAAATATGTAAAAATACAGAAGCCTTTTCACTATTGTTCTCAGACTTTTGGATCCCACTGTAAATACATTTATCTTGTAATCTGTGAATTTACTACAGTGGCAAGTATTCTTGTGAACAGCAAACTAAAAATGTTTGAGTGCTTTTTATAAGACAAAGTAGCTATAACCAACACCTCCAATCTTGTTTCATTAATTGGATGCCATGTTTGCCAACTCCTGACTCTAAACAGCTTTTATTGACGTCATTAGCCTAGGGGTTCACATACATTTTTACAACCTGTACTGTGAATTCTTGAATGATATATTCAATATGTACAAGAACAATATAATAATTTGCGTGTTAATAGTTAAAACAGATTGTGTTTGTTCATTAATGTAACATAGATGAAGATCAAACCAGATTTTAAGACAAATTTATACATAAATGCATGTAATTCCAAAGGGTTTGCATAATTTCTCTTGCCAATGTGTTTGAAGTTATATGTGTATGGTTTTCATTTTGCCTTTGCAAAGTTCTTCTGGGGGTGAATACATTTTCTGTGAGAGGTCATAATAGTTTTTCCTGAGCTGACATATTGTTCATTTAAAAAATGGGAAAGACATAAATGTATAAATGGTCTATGTCATCTGCCTCATCAAAGTTCCATATATTTCCTGCATAATTTAAATTAATTCACTGCTATATGCAATCCTGAAACTACTATATTTCTCACTGATTCCTCGGAATGTTGACCTGGGCGGGTGAGTGATCACTGAGCTGATCACACTAATAGTCAGTTCACTTCAACCATTCATCCCAACACCCGGAGGATGCACTCCTGGCTGCTATACAGACGATGACAGCTTACATTTGTTTTGCCTCCCACTCTGGTCCTTCCTATAGTAAATGTCTGAAGAATAGTCAGCCTCATGTTTCTACCCTCCTCCACACTCTCCCCATATCTGCGACAAATTGCACCCAGGCAATGAGATGGAACTTGGCCTTTATGCTGGTCACAATCTAATTGCAGCTTGTCTCCATGTCTGTCACGCAGTGGAGGGGGAATTGGAAAGAGGTTCAAATGTGTTCGGTCAGCACGTTAAACATGATGGAAGAGAATACTGTAGAAGCAAGGTTTTTCTTTATATACAGTACATGGACCTACACACCATATATTTTCTCTTTATTATGCCAAATGAGTATAATTTCGTGAAACCTTCCTTAATTAACGACTGATGATTTTATTTTATAATATACCTGTATATATTTGTATACATTTTTATTGTTTGTAATCCTTTTTTAGCATAGCTGGAATGCAATCAGCATCTTTTATAACACTACTTTACTGTGAAAATTCTGTAATCATTTACTAATGTTGTTTTAAACTTGTATGACTTTCTTTCCTCTCTGGAACACATAAGGAGATGTTAGGCAGAATGTTAGGCGTTAACAGACTCAGTCACCATTCACTTTCATTGTATGGAAAAAATGTCTCTAATATTTTGCCTAAAATGTTAATTAGCTCCATGGAAGACAGAAATTCTTGGAACTTGGAAGGTCTTGGAACAACATGAGGGTGAGTAAATGAAAACAGAAAGAGCACAAATTACATCATAGCTGATTCAGATACGGCCACAGAATATCTAGTTACACTTTACACATAAACCTGCTTTAATGATGCTTTCTGCAAAGCTGTTGGCCTCCCGAAACAAACTAATTTCTGCATTGATTAGAGATGGACACTCAGCATGTTATATTGATCAGGTCACTAATGCAATCTTTCAGTGTGAGACTGTCTCACTCATTAGTTTAATGCGTAGGTGTTAGAAAAGACTGCATATGAGAGACCAAGCAGAGTCAATGGAATAATGATAATTTTAGGAAATTGCCATTTCAATCAACACAAACACAGCAGAAGGAGCTGTGCTCTGATGAAATGCAGGAGCATTTGTTGGAGTGTGCAGGTGTGTAAATTATTCATGTGGAACCTCCGTGTTTCCCCTTCCACTGATAACACCCAGCAATAGCCCCTGACAAGATAGCAGCCTTGATTTAATGGCTTTGATTTCAGCCACTACAGGCTGTAAAGCACTTCTGACATGTGGGGTGATGCCCTTACACTCACACTTGTCATTTAGAAGGTAATGTGGCTGTGGTTTGGTGGGGGGTATGGCTGTGTGGCAATAAAATAGATGACTAAGCATCTTTAAAAATCACCAACCACTTTAAAATGCTCTGTAGTTTGTATATAAAGGCCACAAGCAAGGGGCAGGCTGGAATATATCTAAATTCAATAATTTATACGGTTTTGAGTTTAATAATTGTTTTACTGTTTACAATTAATAGATAGCGAAAATAGGCTATTTACTGGCAACATTTTGTTTTTACAATTTTTTTGGGTGAAAATGTAAATTATATTTTTGAAAATATTCTCTGGCATAAAAGTGTTACAAATAGCCCTGTTCTCCCATTCATATGAACATGCACACTCACATACAGTAAACACAGACTCAGACATCCACACCAAGCACTGTTTCTTTTTGACAGGACAAATGAGTGAGTCAGTTTCTCTTCAGGAAAAGTATGGGAGGTGTAGTAATGACAGATGTTTCAATAAGACTCGCCTCCACTTAGAATTGCAGTATCTGTGAATGATGCCTCTACATGGCTGCTGAATGACCTCTTAGCCAGACCTCTTGTCATTCTTCACAGGCACAGACAGCTCTCAGGCAAACACTGTCTCATTTAATAAGACACTGTCCAAACTCGTGTCTGCATTTGTGAGATGATGGAGATGGATGTAGTCAAGGAAGGTGACAGAGCCAAAGATGGGGGTGGAGCTATTGGTGTCGTCTACTCTTTACTAAAACCATTTTTATTGAAGCCTACATGTTCAGCAGAGGAAACAATTTTATTAAAAACACATTCAACACTGGTTTAAAGTTTAAATTTAAAAATTTAACTACAGCATATAATGGCTTTACTACACAGGGTGGAATGTAACCAGTTACAACTACTCTCGTTACAGTACTTGAGTACTGTAAATTGTTCAACTTTATATTTTTAAATATATAATAGTACTTTTATTTTTACTTGAGTACTCAACTTCGCTAGTTATTTTTTATCACGATTACAAAGTACAAAAATTTCGGAATTTTGGGAAGAAGAATGTTATAAGCAATAAATCTGTTTATGAACTAAAACATGCTGTGGACGGCACGATAGAATCCCACAGGGCACAGCATCATGAGCCAGTGTCCTCTTCTCTAGCTTCTCCAAGACTTTCTGCCCTGTCACTATACAAGAACTGTAATAATGTGATTTTCTGCATATTTCATTTTATTTTGGAAAGGAGCCGTTCATTCAGATATGAGAGAAACATCTGAACACATTTAACCACTGATTAAACTTAAAGTTGGCAATATTTTAACTGTGTCAAACATTAACACAATGAAGTTTGACATATATGTGGGGATATCGTGTTTCCTTGCTACTATATGTCTAAAACAATCTAATATACTAATATAATATACTTAAATACCTTAGAAAGGGTGCGCAAGTGATGGATGTTATATAAAGAAGGTATGAGAAATCACAAAATATAATGTAACCAAATGCTACGGTTTACTTAATAATAATATCTCTATAGATTAAATAATCAATGTTAATTAAGACTATTACTACTTTATTATATACTATATAACTGTAATACAATAATACATATACAGAACAACCAATTTTTGTGTTTTAATCAATAATTTCTCTCACTAAACACTGCGTGAACGCTGCCTTATTCAGTTCGCATGAAGAAGTTGATAAAAGTTTGTTTAATTATCTCATTCAATATCTGGAGAACTGCTGCAATATCATAGAGGATACATTTCCTCCTCTATGATATTGCAATACATTACTTTTGTACAGTATGTTAACTTAATAGCCAAAATACTTGGACATACTTGAATGAGAATAAACCTGAAATAGGAACATGTTTCAGTCACAGTGAACATTGTGTAGTTAAGAGACGATTTAGAAACATTTAGAATGTTACAAATGGCTGTTTCTATTTAAATTAATAATGTATTCTTAAAATGTTCTGTTTGTCCAAGAATCATCTTGCAGCAGTGCAGATCTTTGGCATTTAGAAGCTGCTAGTTTAGGACCTGTGATGAGTCTGTTTCTCAAACTAGAGACTGTGATTTACTTGTCTTTTTGTTGTGCATCTGGCCGTCCACTTCCCTCTCTATCCTGGTTTGAGATACTTTTTTCAATACAATTATGCATGGAATAGCCTTTATCTCTCTAAAACAATAATGTGGTGATGGGGGCCGAGTGCTGGTTTGTGAAGGGAGAGGGAAGGACTCGAACCTGTACATAATTTCTCTAACAGCTGTTCTGTGTTTCAGTGAGCTGCCTTGGGAGATAAAGGGGAGACGAGAAGCCCAAAGGGGGAGAGAACTGAACCTGAGTGCGTTACTATGGCTGAAAAGCCCAAACAGAATTGAATTGTTCAGAGTGAATTAAGTTTTCATTAGAGTGTTTAAGACGGCTCCTGCTTCCTCCTTTCTACACCTTAAAATAGATTTTAGGAGAAAATAGAATTTCAGGAGAAATGTGTATATTTTTGCCTATTTTTAAAACCAAAGTTTGACTTGCAAGTGTAAAGCAACTTGTAAGAACTCAGTTCCTCAGCCAATGGGAAAATAAATCACTGTATTGTGATTTTTGCATTGTAGCGCAACCATTTTCAATTTTTCTAATAATAAGACAATGTTCTTGATTACCAAATTGAAACTTTAGAAAGTTTTTGTAAGGAATAGGTGACACAGTATATGTTAGAAAAAATTAAATAAATAACACTTAAAACACTTATTTCAAACCTTTATAATAATTTGCAATTAATGATTTTGGCAGAATTATTGATCAATTTAATGCATACATGGTGAAAGGAAGCATCAATTTCTTTCAAGAACAAAAATGTCTTTGTGTTCTAAAAATGGAAGCATATATGCTATATAGAATGTAATTTTCATAAAGTAACTTGTAACATAATTACTTTAGTAGTTTTTCAGCAAACAACTGATTTACTCTGATTTTATATTCTCAGTATTTTACTATAATTCCTGTCAGAAATAATAGTTTGATTGTAGACTGCTGCTGACCTAGTGAGATTAAGGGCCATTGAAAAATGGTTCATATAGGTATCTAGCTCTAGCTAGTGGAAAATATTGGAAGTGACATGGGGAACTGAAATAATCTCAAAAACATCAGACAGGATGATATTAAAATCATTGCCTATACTCAGTACTAATAAGCCTAGAAATTCATCACAATTATTTTTCCAAATTTAACTCATAATTGTGTTTATTCAACTTTGGGCACTTTTATGTTTCAGGGACTGAATTTTTCTTTATACCATACATTATTTGTTTTGCTAAATTTCAAATGCCTTTTACAAATGACTTTTTATCATTTTACTACCTTTCCAGATCCAGACTTGCAATCTTAAAATATACAAATCAATCATCAAATATGAATTACTATTATGTACTCTTATATATATATATACACACACACAGTTTGGGGTGTAATGGAATACATGTAATGGGATTACGTATTTAAAATACAAAATACAAGTAACTTTATTCCACTACAGTTATAATTTAAATAATTGGTCATTAGAATACAGTTACATTCACAAAGTATTTTGATTACTGAAGAGATTACTTTTTTTTTTTTTTTTTAACCATTTTATTGTCATTTGATTCATTTAATATTTAGTTCTTTCAGATGGAAAACATTTATACATATAAATGATGTGATCCAAAGTGCATTTGTACAGCGGTGAAACACTTTCTAATGATGTGTCACATTCATACGAGCAGACAGAGAAGTTTGTTTGAAGTAAGTTTGGAGCACAAGAAATAGAAATAAACCTTGTGTAAATTGTCAGATTTATGTTAAGCTAATATGCTATTTCTAGCCATTTTAAACGCACACGTTACCAGACAAGATCATATTTTTTCTCATATCATTTTCTTTGAAATTAGGACAACATTTTTATTTTTTATAATAATTTTTTTATTGTTTTCCTGTAAAAATATCTAAAAATCGTTAAAAAAGATCAATTAGATTCATCTTGTTTTAAAAACAACACTGTACAAGATATTTAGTTTTTACAGAGAATGTATTTTTAACATTTTGTCTTATGTACTGGCAGTTTTTATAGTCAAAACAAGTGAAAAAATCTACCAGTGCTGAAGAAGTTATCAAAGTATTTAGAGTATGTTACTTGATTATGTTATAATCTTGAATAATCTAATGAAATATGTTACAAATGACATTTTACAGCATGTTTTCTGTAATCTGTAGTGGAATACATTTCAAAAGTAACCCTCCCAACCCTGTATGTATAAATATATAATTGAATTATTGATTTTCATATTTTAAGATTTATTATTTATACATTTACTATTATTATACTATTTAATTTATTTATTTGTAATATTATGATCATCTAAAAAATGCAATAAACATAAGCCATTTCAATATTTGTTGTATTAGAATTGGTGATATACATTTTTACACAAATGATAACTGTCCCTCTTTTGTGGTGTCATTTCCACCATAAACAACAAATTTGTGACAAATGTTATTTTCTTTTTTTCCAATTGTTTTTGTACTTGGTTGTTTCAAATGTTTAAATGGCTATTCACCACAGAATTTAATCAAACAAAATACATAATTTTAGCTCAAAATGATGAATAGTTTTTTTTGTGTGTGTTTCAGCTTGCCATCTATGTGCATACAGAATTCCAATGCATCTGTTTTTTTATCTTGACTAATTTTCATGGAGACACATAAGCTGATGGGCCTGTATTTAAACTGTGTGTCAAGTCTCTCTCTCTCTCACACACACTCTCTCTCTCTCTCTCTCTCTCTCTCTCTCTCTCTCTCTCTCTCTCTCTCTCTCTCTCACACACACACACACACACACACACAAGGGGTAACTCTCCAGGAAAAGGTGGGTTTGTTTACTTTAAAGTTCACCATGCTTCCCTGGGCTCTTTGCACTTGTCTGCTCACATTTCAGGCTCTTTTCATCTTCTTTTGTAGTGGACATGCATCCTTCCATGGCTCTGAGACAGGCAGGACTGTTTGATGCATTTTTCTGCCTTCTCCCCCAAGTGTCTGACTTTTGGCCATTTACAGTTAATGCATAAAGTGTTTTGATCTAATATTGCACTAATTAATCTTTAGTTACCTTGTCAAATAACTGTTTATTTGACTTACTGTTTAGCTAATGAGTAATTCCAATTTTTCTAACTGCATGTAACCTATAGCTTTGGTCTATTAATTACTACATGCCTTTAGTGAAAAGTCATGCCCATTGGAATGTGTCTTTTGAAAATTCAATCACAGCAGGTTTAACGCTGACGCACATAGTAAGCTACAACAAGAGGAGGCGTCACAATGCATTGTATGGTTTTAAGGCTGAAATTATGTACACAGCATTTCATTGTTGCCATTAGTGAGACAAGTGACTTACTGGTTTTGTACTCTATTTGCTTTGAAAGCACTGCTTTAAAAGGTGATCTAGATAAGTAAAAATAATAATTATTATTTTGTATAGGCCTATATATGCTGCTTCATGCACATGTTAAAGGCATAAGTTAAAGAATACATTTGCATTATTTCTATCATGTTTCCTAAAAGCATCATAGACTCTGTAACTGATTTTTTATTATTGTATTTTTTTCAATCAATAGCCATCCATTTTCTACATTTTGGTGTAACTACAATTATTAAACATTATACAACAATATATGTATACAACTTATTGAAGACACACAAAAAATAGAAGAAATGAATAATAGTTCCAGGGTGAGGTAATACCATTTACACATAAAAAGTAAAAATACATAGGCCTGTATATAATGGAAATACAACTTTATAAAGCTCACAAATTTTTAAAGTCTTCATACCTATCTTATTTAAAGAGCCTCTGATATTGTCAATTTTCAGCCTCGCTTCACTCAATAAAACCATAACATTTTTTTTTAAAAGAGATACTTCATAATTTGCATTTTTGAATATGAAATTTCATCAGAATTATAATAAGATTTCTTAAATAAAATCATTTTTCATCTTCTTTTGGATAATTGTGTTTTATTAGGTATATTAATACATAGAATTCCGTGATTTCATTCCTTCATATTCCTTCAAATTATACTTTTCCTGATGTACTTACTAATAGACAAATATATAGACAATTTAATGAGAATGAATAATAAAGTTGCTTACTAAACTGCATTAAATTAAAACAAAATGTCCCTATGATTAAATTAAATAATAATAAAAAAAAAATGAAACAATAGAAAACTAATGTGATTTGAATAATTTTAAACATTTGAATATCATAAACACAGATAAAAAAAAATGCTTGGCAAGTTTTATACATGTCTTTCTGTATAGTATTTAAAATTTGTTGATTTTTATTAAATAAGAAAATAGCTGTAAAAGCACATAACCAATCAGAAGCTTTACTGGGAACTACGTAACTGAACACGGAACTACATTTCCATTTTTGTTTCTTTTGTATTTGAATTTATTCATTTCGCAGACAATTTATGTACAATTTAAAATTCACATTTTCTCCTATCCTCCTGTGTAAACTGTATACATTTGAGACAACTAATATTTTTTTGGCCTGAAGATGATAATTTGTGTTGATATCTCTCTGTAGCTGTGCATGCTGGGACTGCGGGTCCTCCACTCGCACCTCCATCTTTAAACACCAGAGAGAAAAATAGCTTCCGCTCAGCCGTACACAGACAGAGAACCTGCGTTTAATTCACATTTATGGCATATTAAAATCCGAATCTGTGCTTTTAATCGTTTAATTAGACTAGATGACACCCGAGGAGCTCATGGGAGGCACGTTAAATGCATTAGATACTTTATTTCTTCATTGACATCCTTAAAAACAGAAGGCGGAAAAAACATCGAGAGCTGCTGGCCTGTCGCGAGAGAAAAACAGCGTTGATTTGAACTGCGCATCTCTCCTTCTTTTGTCCATCTCTCTCTGGTTTCTCTTCACTCACTCCCGATTGCCGGAGATGAGTAGTGGAAGATGTCGGTTTCGGGACTGAAGGCCGAGCTGAAGTTTCTAGAGTCCATTTTCGACCCGAAACACGAGCGGTTCAGGATCATCAACTGGAAGCCGGATGAGCTGAGCTGCCAGTTTAACGTGACCGGAGAAAAGCTGCTAATTATTCACTGCAATATCACGGTACAAGAGAGAAAACCCATCTACATTTCACCTTAAATTAAAACAATGGCTGTCTCAAATATAGGGAGCTGCCTACCTAGACAGCTTTTTTGTTTCGCGTTTTGACCATTCGAATCAGTTTCAACACTGTTCATCTGTTTTCATTTTGTATTGTAATCATACACTTTAGGTTGTAATGATACACTTTAAGTTACTTTGACCGGTTTAAGGATAAATACATCATGGCTTCATCTCGTAGTGTTTGAAATTTGATACGAGCTGGGTGACAAATGTGTACTTCTGCTGATCATTATTGGCACAGTTTTATTGTCTCGTTTCGATGTGTTGTTTTCTTAATTTCCGGATGCCATTTTCGGTTGCGTGAGAATTACAATGACGTGAAATTACAGAAGCACGCACATTTTTGGGCGTCATTGGGTGCGTGCGACACCGAAAGTGCTGTCTAGGCAGCAGCCCTGTATGTTTTGAAACAGTCCATAAAGGAGTGTTCAAGACATGCGGGGAAAATAATGAGTACACACTGCTGAAAGTATAGCCAAAAGATGTAAACATTAAATGTGTTAACATGATTTTATTTATTTATATATTTTTAACCGTGGATTTACCAGTGTTGCCTCATTTACCACACTTCTGGGTTTACTGGTGTTACATCGGCATGACAACTAAGTTGTAATATTGCATATAACTTTAGACAGATAAGTTCCGTAATTTTATCACACTAACATCATGTTTAAAGGAAAAGTTCACTCAAAAATGAATATTCTCATCATTTACTCAAACTCGTGCCATCTTAGATGTGTATGACATTCTTCTGCTGAACACAAAGATTTTAGAAGAATATTGTGGCCAGAACTTTTAAGCTCAAAAAAGCTTATGAAGGCAGCATGCAAGTAATCATTACTACTCCAGTGGTTAAATCCATATCTTCAGAAGTGATATGATAGGTGTGGGTATAAAACAGATCAATATTTAAATCCTTTTTTACTATAAATCACCACTTTCACATTCTTTTGTTTTTGGCGATTCACTTTTTTGTGGATATCTCCACCTACTCAACAGGTAGGAGAATTTATTTATATATATATACATATATATATATATATATATATAAGGACTTCAATATTTATCTTTTTCTTAACCACACCTATCACATCGCTTCTGAAGATATGGACTTAAGTACTGAAGTCATATTGAATACTTTTATGCTGCCTTTATGTGCTTTTTGGAACTTCAAAATGTTGCATTGTAAGGACCTACAGAGCTGAAATATTCTTTAAAAAATCTTTGTTTAGCATCTGGGATGGCATGAAGGTGAGTAAATGATGAGTTTACATTTTTAGGTGAACTGTTCCTTTAACGCGTACAATGTTTACGTCTTGTGGTCATACTTTAGAAACAGTGTGTATATTAATGTCTATAGACTGTCACATAAACTTTCAGACATCATGCCACAAGTGCTGTTGATTTAGCTAAACTTGTTTTGAACCTGGAACACTATTCATTCAAATTTTAATTTACACTACTTACTGATTATGCAATGTTTGTAATTACGGAATTTTTTAATTTGCACTGCATCTGATCTACATAAAAAAAATTTTTTTATAATTATCAACACTTTGTAAGCAATAAATCCTTGAAGTCCAGAACCAGGTCAAACTTAAGGCTGGAGTTAGTTTTTCTGTAGAATCCTTTTGGATGTCTGTTTAGATAATCACTGTTAGCAACCTGTAAATAAATACATTGAGCTGACATGATGTGAAATTAAGAGTCCATGCCTGTTTTGTTGCTCTATGGAAGGTTTCTGCATTGCATGTATTACTTGAGCTGGTTAAATATGAGAATGTTGAGGTTACATACACTACCAATCAAAAGGTTGGACACATCTACTCTGTCTTCATTTATTGTTTTCCACATTTGAGAAAAATAGTAAAGTCTTAAAAACTATGAATGAATACATTAAAGTATGTGAATTACATACTGACCAAAACATGTTAAATATTGTAAAAGTATCAAATTATCTTACGTTTTAGCTTCAAATTAGCCACCTAGATTTCAGCTTTGCACAGTCTGGGCATTTTCCTGACCAACTTCATGAGTTAAACCACCTAGGGTGCTTTTTAAACGGTATTTTAGAAGTTCCTGTCTGTGTTGGGTGCTTGTTGGCTGCTTTTCACTCACTGTCCAGTCCAACTTATGCATTTAAAACAAACAACTTTTTGCAAAGAAGTTCATAGTCAAGTCTGTCCAAACAGACTTTACAGTTAAGGGTCTGTCCCGTATCACTTTGCACTTTTGGCAATGGCCCCATCTCTCTGAAAACTTGCCAATTTACTGTCGACTAATTGTTTCAGGAATCCTACCCGTTGACTCCCCCAATATGGTTTGTGGACTCCGATGACCCCAGTCTTACTCAAGTACTAGAACGTCTTGAGGATGTCAGAAAGGGCAGTACACTGGTAAGGGCCTATATTCTCACATTTCCATGTTTATCAGTATCATGCATTCTACTTGACCATAGTTTGTTAGCATTAAGTCATATTAAACATTTAATGTCACATTAGAAGTTTAACAATTTAAGTAACTTGTAATAAATACTTAATATGTGTGTATACTCTAATTCAAAGTAATATTCTAACAACCAGCTGTATTTTAGAGCAGAGCAGGTGTTGTAATCATGATGCTTTGAACAGCAGTGAATAGTAATTACCCAGCTAGCTACACTGTAATTGAGTAGACCGTTACACAACAAACAAAATAGTGTAATGTGAGTTTCCACAATTCAGTAAGCCCATAGACTGACCAGGCACACTTTAGAAGTGGGCTGACTCATACCTGGCGATGGTTAAAGCTTGAAAACTACACTTTTGTGTTGTGCTTTTTTTAAATGAAAGCTTTGTTTCTGTCTGCTCATTTGTTGTCTATAATAGATACCTGTGCTGTAAACTGGGACACTTGCAAGACACTTTTAGACTTGAGCATGATTAAAACATGTATTTAAAATGGAAGGTGGACCTCCACGAAAATTGAGGCCCTGAAGTTTTGTTTGCCCTTAGGTTGAAAATGTATGTAAAAATAACATCGTCATTTTCTCTCCCTCATCCATTGTTCCAAACCTGTATGATTTTCTTTGATGAAACACAAAAGGAGAAGTTTAGCATAATGTTGACGCACTCAATTTCATACAAAGTCCTCTTTATTCAAAGTTGATTTTAATTATTATTATCAACTGAAAATCTTTCCTTTTGCTGCAGCTCTTAAATCATAATTGTGTTTGCATGTATTCAAATAAGCCACAAAGATGTAATGCCTTGGAATCAGTAATACCACACACCATTGGCTCTTGCATGTCACATGACTAATTGCAATGCGGCAAGTAGGGCTGAAATGATTAGTCAACGTTATCAACAACGTCGACAATAAAAAAATTGTCAACAATAGTTTTCATTGTTGAATAGTCGTTTGATCTCATTTAACATACATGAGATACAATTAAATTCGAATGATGACGCGGGAAAGCAGCACTGCAGTTCATGCCTGACTGAGGAGAGGAAGAATTATACTGCTCACAGTTGAGATGCACTGTAAACTTTCCAAACAGCTTCAGGTGATGTAGATCACAAAGTATTATGGAATTAAATGCAAAAATATAAAATAAGTAAATACAGAAGCACCCTCGTTGTGGAATAAGCAGAGTCAGAGCTCTTTAAAGGAAACAACCTGGCGTTACATCTTATATTTAATGTGTTATAGCTTTATTTAATTATTTGTCATTTTCTCCCCAATTTGGAATGCCCAATGCGCTCTTAAATCCTCATGGTGGCGTAGTGACTCACCCCAATCCGGGTTGCGGAGGACGAATCTCATTTGCCTCAGTGTCTGAGACAGTCAATCCGTGCATCTTATCAAGTGGCTTGTTGACCACGTTACCGCGGAGACATGTGGAGGCATCACACTATTCTCCACAGCATCGACATAGAGAGTGAGAACCCCATTATAGCGACCACAAGGAGGTTCCCCCATGTGACTCTACCCTCCCTAGCAACCGTGCCAATTTGGATGCATAGGAGACATGGCTGGAATCACTCAGCACGCCCTAGATTCTAACTCGTGACTCCAGGAGTGGTAGTCACCATCTTTACTCGCTGAGATACCCAGGCCATACCATACAGCTATGGCATTTCTCTGTGCAGTCAGCACCTCTTATGTGCTGCGCGAATGTCATGATCTAAGGGGGAGAGATTGAAACTGCACCCGGCTGATACACACTTAGTCGCGTGGACGCTTAATGCAGCTAGATTATAACGTGATGGCTTGCGACTTATTGAATCATAATGTGTCACTGTGCATTTTTTATCTTGAAGAAAATTGAAAATATGCAGCTTTTTTAATAAGAGAGAGAGGTTGTTTTTTTTTGTGAGTTAAAGATGTATTGAAGTGAACAGAAAGGTGAGAGATCAAGTCTTCACCCCCATTTTACACTGCAACAAAATAACTTTTGGATTTTTGTTTTTGTTTTGGCTTGTTTTCCAATATGAATATCTAAAACTAATTTAAAACGGCATACATTTATTTTACCAGCTATACTGCAGAAGAAAGAATTGTTATCAGAGTATGTTGATTATAAAATAAAAAACTCAAATACTTTAAAATATAAAAAAAACTTTTAAAAAAGATGCGTTCATCTGAGAAGCAGCATATAAGACATTTAGACTTGCTTTTTGAGAATAGATCTTGAATAGAAGTATATTTAGTGTGTACTGCAGTTGCAGAAGCATAATTAAGTAAAAATACACATATACAAAATACACGGATATTTAAGATACATTCTCTTAAAGCAAGTCTAAAAATCTTATATGTTGCTATGTAAATGTATCTTGTTAAGTATTTTTAGACATTTTTAAATGGAAAACAAGACAAAACACTTGATAACAATAGGATTTTTTTTACAGTGAATTTCTATACTGAATTAAACTTGAATTTTGTTTACCCCTTTAATTCAGTGAATGTCATTTAGAGGTATTTTTAAAAGATGATTATGTACTCTTTATTGTTAGTAAGCACGTTTAATACAGCCTTTTAAGTCAGGGCACAAGCGAAATTATCGGTTTACTGCTAATGATTAATCGTTGCAATAAATGCTGAATAGTCTAATAATCATTCTAATAATCGTTAGATTAATCGATTATCAAAATAATAATTTTTTGCAGCCTTAGCGGCAAGTTTGAATATGCGGAAGTGCAACTGAGATCTGCACTACGGCGTAGTGGAATATGTGAATATCGACTTCCTCTGATCCTCACACAAAACTATCATATGGCTATTGTATAAGACACATGTCCTATGAACAACCTTTGTTGGGCTTTTTATGGATCTTTTTTTTTATTGTTTATTTTTGCCTTTTTTGAAGTTTGACAATCCCTTGTGAAGAAATGCTTTTAGAATGTGGAAAAGTGTTCATATGTGTCAACATTTTGACTTGTGTTCCATTGAAGAAAGTCATACAACTGCATAACAGAATGAGGGTGAGTAAGTGAAGACAATATCTTCCTTTTTGAGTAATTTAATTTCTTTAAATACAATTAAATGTATTACATTTAGCTGTAAAAATGTATGTTTTCCTCTTCCCACTGTTTTGCAATGATCAAATATTGATCATTGACAATAAAATATTTGGGTAGTCCTCAATAGGCCTCTGTTGGAATGTGTTGAACGTGAAGATGGCTCTGTCCAACAAACACATGCATTTGCCCTCCAGCTTGTTCAAAGTTTTTATGGTCATGTGAACCTCCGGATTAATTTAGGTCATCACTTTTTGCTCAGAGTCTGCACTGTAGTAATGCTTATTTCAGGAAGATATATGAGGTTAATTTCAAGTGTTTGGCTCTCTATTTAGTCTGATCAGAGTTCACCTCTTGACAATAATGCAGTGATTAATTTTCTTTAGTAATGATGGGACTACAAGTTTATCTTAAATATGAGCATGCAGAATTATGTTTTATTTATTTTATTTATTATTTCCCTGGCATTCATTTTTATCTATGGTTCTTTATGTAGCTTTTTTGCGGAAGGCAGATAATTAGCCATTATAGATGTCAAGCCATGCAACTTAGCCATCAACTCAGCACCTAGACTGTTCCTTCCCAGCTCTGTAAAGCCTTATTCATTTTCATGTGTGAGCCACATTCAGGTATTCATTACACACAAGTGAAATTCAATATATGTCTGTAGTTGTGTTGTGACCGAGGCTCACCTCATCCACATAACAGAAAGTGGATTTGTCCTTTGCTTCTCAAACTTCTGAAGGAAACCGATCTAGTGCACAAATTACTCCAAGTTCTGTAATTCTTACCCAGCAAATGCAACCAATTCCTTTTATTGGATGGGTAAATATCATATATGCTAGTAATGGTTTAGAAAGCATGTAATTGCCTTGTAATTGGTCAGAGGCCTGTTCATACTGATATCTGTCAGTGTAAGGTATGAACTTTTCTTTGAAGCTTTTTGCCTTCTAGAGCATTTTTACCTTTTTGATCTGAGCTAAATAATAAAAATTTATGATATCATTATTGTCAGATGTTACTGCTGATTTGAAATGGGTTCTTTTATTCTAATCTATACCAATCATTGTGGAGATTTTCAGTATTTCCCCATTTAAGTAGGCAGGAGCTGTACATTCATGCCGCTTGTATCCATAGAAATTGCTGCCCGGGAGTGTTCCAAATAGACTGACTTGACTTGAAAGGGACTTTGCAAATCCTTATTTTGAATCATTTCAAAAGTCAAAATAACTTTGTACAAATTTCTTCATAACTTATCAATCATTTGCAATGTAATGGTTTCAGTGTTTGAGAGAGGTAACTGCATCTCTAATTAAGGTTACAGTAATGAAAACACCCTTGCGGTTCATGTGATACCTTTTTTTAAAGTAAATGTCAATTAAAATACTCAGTTGACTCTATTGTGATTTAGGCGATACGTTTTTAAATAGTCAATGTCATAATATTAAAATATATTGTTTTTAATGTGGATTGACGACAGCAGTCATGCTTCAGATCGTTTGTGAGTCACTCTTGGGGAGTTAAAAGTCCTCATGAAGACTTCCAAGCTGTCGTGGGTTTAGGAGCTACTTTTAGCATTAAAATGCTTCATGATTCACACACTCCTAATTTTAAAATTTCCATGTTAGGAGTTACTTTTAGCCTTGAAGATTTTTTGTGAATACAGGCCCAAGTGTTAATTTTGGTAAACACAGGAATTTATTACAGGGCATTTGTTTGCCCCCTAATTTTCAATATTGGGGAATTTTATTAAATTTTTGCCCCAAGCTCTTATTTCTGCTATCTGTAATGTTTTATGTTGTATTTGTCATTCCAGCTCTTGCAGCAGCTGAAAAGGCTGATCTGCGATCTGTGCCGCCTATATAACCTTCCCCAGCACCCTGATGTGGAGATGCTGGACCAGCCCCTTCCTGCAGGGCCTGTCAACCAGGAAAAAAAAGTAAACATTGTTTGTGACCTTGACTCAAGAAAAAGTATACTTGGTCTTAAGTACACATTTGACCATGTTCCTGAACTCAAATTAAACCTTCCCATGGATAAAATCAAACTACCAAAGGTCTATAGAGATGAGGAATCACATTTTCCTTGATCTTTTGACATATAAGGGGCAATTGTACTGTAAATTTCAGAACTGAAAACTTCCTCCTTAAAAGAAAAGGAGCATTTATTTAAACCAAGCTGCAAAAACATTTCATTTAGAATTCATGGAACTTGCATATGCAATGCCTATTTTTCTGTTGTTGCCCCCTTGGCCCCGACCACTGGTGCTCAGTCAGTCACACGGGTGAAGAGGAGAGAGATGTCATGCCTGTCATGTGTGGTCCATCTAAAGTGGACTTATTCTTCATGTGTCTGTCTAGATTTAAATGTTTTTTTACATAACCATGCACAGACAGACGTCTTTGACTGCTTGATGATGCATATTTAGAGTGACTTTTCAAGGACGCAGTGTCAAGTTACAACTCTGAAGAGGAGAAGCTTTCTGTCATGGACACGTTCTTTTGCCCATCTGTGTTATTTTAGGTTGTTGGTGTAGGAAACATGATGGCATGTGGATGTCTTTAGCATATTTTAGAGTGGATTGTATGTTCTACTCATTTCATAATACAATTCAGGCTTTACAAAGGAAGTGTTATTGAAGGATTTGGCAGTTAAAAACACTTTGAAGCGAACGCAAAAACCTTGAGTAAACAATGTCATGACTGTGTGATAGTTTATGGTGCTTTATCCTGCTTACACCGGGCGCATCCTTTGACTGATGTGACGCAACAGCTTGAGGCAGTGTACTCTGGGCACGTTGACATGAACTTTGTAAATCGATTATTTGTGTTGGTAGTAGTAGCGCCACCGCATGCAGTGCAAAAAAGAATGGTAAGTCCGTTTACTGTCGGCGCAATGTGCCACATCGGGCGCTTTCATGGTAGACAGCATTATTGATTATTTACATCATAACATTTTTATTTAAGCTTGCATATAGTTTTAAAAGTAAATAACCATCTGATCAGACAACTTGAAAATTCATGGCTCTTTCCTTTTATGTTTGTGCTTATGTAATTTGAGCCAGTTGGTATGTGATTGGTGTGTGTGTAAATCCTCACTCTCCTGGCCTCAAGAGGCACACTAGTGACTAGGGCTGACACTAGTGACTATGGGCTATAGCCTTTAGCCTCCTTGTTAGAAAGCCCGCCTCCCATGCTGGAGACCCAGGTTCGATTCCTGCTCTGAGTGGCTCAAGCAGCACCGGTTACAGTGGTGAGGTTTAGGTGAGTGATTGTAACGGGAGCCAGCTGGTACGTGATAGCTGTGAGGTGTGTGTATAACCTCACTCCAAACCTCAAGAGGCGTATTAGCACCTGTGTTTAGTTTTGCAATTTATTATTAGTTTAATTTTCTGTTAATGCATCATTTTCTGTAAAGCTGCTTTGAAACAATGTGTTGTGAAAAGCGCTATACAAATAAAAATGACTTTACTATTTTCGTTCAGTAACACACTGACATAGGGATTGATGTGTGTCCTCATGAAATCAGACACCCTCTCCTCAAAATCCCAACACGGCAACGAAAGAATAAATGGATGGTTGACGCAACAAAAACATGATACTTGATAATGGATTTAATACCCACACTTTGTGCTAAGCATCAGGGGACGTAAGAAAAATGTACAAGGCATGCATCAGGACCCAGGAGAAGCAGCCAGACTTCCCTTCAGCAGTTCAGCAGCATGTTAGATGTGCTCCATGAAGTAGGGATGGGCAATACCACTTATTTTCTTTTCGATCTGATACCAATAATTTTAAGTCCAGTATCGTCGATACCAATCCCAAAAATTATAATTAATTTTAAGATCATGTATAATAACATTTATAAAATACAATATAAATAACTATAACAATATAAAAACATGATTAACTATTTTTAATTACTTAATAACAATTACACACACACATTCATTTTAAGAAATGTCACCTTTAGATGTTTTTATTTTAGTGTGAATTTACTCCAGAAGCTGTTTCTCTGATTTTCTTTCATTACCTCTACAAGGCAATGATCCCTCTTGCTTGAACGAGCGTTGTGAAGGCACAAGCACTTGTCTGCTTGTGTCTTTCAGCATTTATGCATGTAAGATGAGTGGAATAAGAAATAGTTCCTATTCTGCACAAGTATTTGCTAATATAGGCTAATCCTTTTTATTTCACCTTGAAGCTTATGATTATTGTTCATGGTAACCAAATAATAATATCCCTAGTTTACTTTTTTTTTTTAAACTGAACGCTGCTTTCTCGCAATACGCCACTTTCTGGTGTCTGTGTAAATGTAGTCCGTAAATTGTTAATTTTAAGATTTTATGTTACCTTTTTAATGGATTTGTTTTTTCTCCTTTCTAGATTGGGACCACAGATGAGGTCACTTCAGAAGAGGAGGAAGAAGAGGAGATGGGAGAGGTTCATATCTTATTGCTTATTTAGAGATTGAGATGCTTTTTCCCGGTATAATCTAGTATTCTATTTTTGTATGCAGTGGCATGAAGTATTGACCCAATCCCTCTCTGCTTATTTGTCTTGTCTGTGTCTCTTCTTGTCTATGTACATCTGTATCTGCCTGTGTGTTTGTGTCTGTGGGTGTGTGTGTTTGTGCTCTGTCAGCAGGACATTGAGGATCTCGATCACTATGACATGAAAGAGGAGGAACCAGTGGATGGAAAGAAGTCCGAGGATGATGGGATTGAGAAGGAGAATTTGGCAATCCTGGAGAAGATCCGGAAGAACCAGAGGCAGGACCACTTGAATGTAAGTGCTCATTCGGTAAGGCAACTTTTCTTATGCTTTGGGGGTTCCAATGGGGGTGAAAAAGAGACACTTGCATCAGATGTGTTTTAAAGGTATAGTTCACCCAAAAATGAAAATTATATCATCATTTACTCATCCTCTTGCCATCCCAGATATGTATGACTTGCTTGCTTCTGCTGAACACAAACAAAGATTTTTAGAAAAATATCCTGCCTGTAGGTCCATACAATACAAGTGAATGGTGGCCAGAACTTTGAAGGTCAGCATAAAGGCAGCATAAAACTAACCCATAAGTCTCCCAAGTTTAAATCCATATCTTCAGAAGTGATGTAATAGGTGTGGCGAGAAACAGATCAATATTTAATTTTTTTCTATATACTATTTATGGCCTCTTTAACTTCCACATTCTTCTTTTGTTTTAGTCGATTTGCATTTTTTTGCATATCGCCACCTACTGGGCAGTGAGTAGAATTTATAGTATAAAAAAAAAAGCACTTTAATATTGATCTGTTTCTCACTCACTCACACCTATCATATCACTTCTGAAGATATGGATTTAACCACTGGAATCACAAAGATTACTTATATGCTTTTTGGGCCTTCAAATTTCTGGTCACCATTCACTTGCATTGTATGTACTTACTGAGTGTAAATATTTTTTCTAAAAATCTTTATTTCTGTTCAGCAGAAGAAAGACAGTCATACACATCTGGGATGGCACAAGGGTGATTAATTAATGCGGTAATTAAAATTTTTGGGTGAACTATCCCTTTTAAATTATTTTTGCCATAATTTTAAAGGGGCACTCAGTGAATTTCACTCAAACAATTGCTGAACTTTTTAACAGAAAGAAATAGTAATAGTATTTTTGACAAATTTATTTGAAATGTACACATGAGATATCTGCTTTAGTAAGACATTTTAGATATTACGGTTTCATTTTTTGTTTTGTGTTTAATGCATGATTTCCTGTAAAGCTGCTTTGAAAGCGCTATACAAATAAAAATGACAACTTTATTATGGTACTAGGCACACATTCATGCACACCGTCATGTTGAGATAATTTTACCAGCCAAATATTACTTGCTTGATCTCAATAAACCCCTTCTCTTGTGGAATCAGTTAATTATAGCTGACTGCGAACAGCACATTTTTACATTTACATTGGTGACTGAGAATTCTTCATCTATGAGGCAATATAAAAACAAATATTACACGGGTGCACCTTTTAAAGCAGTATATTTAATTTAAAGTTTTGAGTACAGGATGCACAATTTTTCAGCCAATGTCGAATTGACCAGCGAGATGTGAGAATTACCAGCCATAAATATATCGTAGTGGCCATGAAACTGTCATCTACACATATTTTATATAATTTTTTTTATTAATTAACTAAATAGATTTTATACTTGATAATATATTCCCTTGCGTATTTATGACAAACAACAATGGTAATTGTGTCAACGGGCACACAGCATCATATTACGAGATGAGTTAGTCTTGGTGAAACTGCACCTGTTTCAAAAACATGAAGACTAATTACGATTTTTCCATTTTGGCGGCCTAATGTGAGGAATATTTCACATATGCGGTGCTACATTTAGGATTGTACATTTTAGGGTACCTGACAAAATGCAATTTTTTTTAGATTAGACAGTTTGTATGTCTTTGATTTAAATCGGAAACAGCACACATATCTGTGAGGGTCTATTATTACTCTTACAATTTGACAAACCATATACAGTATATCTTGCAGTTCCTCAAAGTTACTGGCAAACTGTCAAAAAAAAAAAAAAGGTCATTTGTACTCTCGTTTGGCACTAGGTAGGTGTTAATTTTGGACTCTGCTTGAGTAGATGAGAATTAAATTAATTATCGTAATATATGCATGTCTTGTTGAGTTTGGTGCCTTTACTGGTGTTTTGGAAGCATGCCACATCTATCGTAGTGAATGTAGTATATTTTTTAAGAATTGATTGTGTAGTACTCAGTACTTAATCACTTTGCTACACAGTCTGGTGATCTTGTTGTTCCAAAAAAAAATAAATAAATAAGATGTGATGGAATTATACTATTTCCTTTTTAGAATGGTTGAGAGAGCAGCCAGGCTCTCAATGGTCATTCATCTCAACTTAGGTTGTGTCAGATTTATTTGACTTTATTTTTACATTGTCTAAATCATGCTTTGAATGGTACTATGACTCATTGTATATGTTCTTGTGTGTTCTTTTTGTATCTTGTAGGGTGCAGTGTCTGGATCTGTTCAAGCATCAGATCGCCTCATGAAGGAGCTCAGGGAGATCTACAGATCTCAGAGTTACAAAAATGGTATAAACGCAAACTAAGGCTGTGAATTAAATGGACACCATGGGAATGACTACTACAATTCTCTGATCATTCTCTATTCACTTTTCCAGGCATATACTCCGTGGAGCTTGTCAATGACAGCCTGTATGATTGGCATGTCAAACTAAGAACGTGAGTACCCAATTTTCTCATTATTGCTTGAAAATGTAAAGCTGATGTGTGATGTGTGATGTGTTTTTTGATGTTAGAATTATTTCTCGTATCCCAGCTTAATAAGAATGGAATACACAAGTAAGCCATTTGTGGGTTGATTTCACCAAAAAGTGTGACACTTTGTCTCTGTGTGATTATTTTTGCAATTCCATTTGGTGCAGAAATTACACATTTAAGCTTTATTTGATTGCTGGTCCCAGTTACCCAAGGCATTCACCTCACTTGAACATTTTTCTTTTGTACTCTGCTCAGTGTTGATCCAGATAGTCCTCTGCACAGTGACCTCCAGGTGCTGAAAGAAAAGGAAGGAATGGACTACATCCTTCTCAATGTCTCATACAAAGTGAGTTGTGGTTGCCACCATTTGGAAATTAGCTTGCTATATACATGTATTACATATAAGTTGTTAATGTTGGAGAACAGTTTCAGTTTATGTTCAGTTTGATAAAGTTTCTCCGACAAGGTTTGGCTTCTTCTGAAATTTGTGATTGGTAACTTGACAGCAGACTTCTTACATCAGAGGACCCTTTTCTTTCTTAAATGGTTATTGTGATGACTTTGTTCACACACACTATCAATAAGGAAATTGCCATTAGTTACACCTCCGTTAACTGGCAGATTGCCAGAATTTATTTTAACAATGCATCCTAATCACAAATAACATCTAAACAGAAAAAGTTGTTTCCATCAAAAGACTACTTGAGTGACAGCACCTCTTGAAAGACAGACTGGAGACTCCAGTGTGGTCAGCATCCCATATAATTAAATCTTTACCAAATCTGTACCATTCGTTTGTGCTGATTTGTGCTGCAAAAATGAGCGTTTGTTCTGTAATTTTCCACCCCATGTGGTCCAAATCACTCCAAACCGGTGTAGTTTGTTTGTGCTCTATTTGTGCCGTTAAAAGAAACAATTGTAACCAGTGGTGTAGCAGTGTCTGAAGAGGTGGGTATACTGTAAATTTATGAAGTATCAAAAAAAAAAAAAACATGCACCCGGTCTCTAAAGTTCATATATTTACCTTTATATACAGTACACATGTAAAATGTGTAAATATATTTTTTCCATTAAAAAAAAAAAAAAACATTGACTGTTGTAATTATAGTCCCACATGTATTTACAAAATGTATATAAGGGTAAGTTACTTGCAAGCATGGTGTACAGAACAACTAAGAACCATGGTATTGTAACTTGATAAATATGTATTTAAATGTATAGGTTTTATTAATGTTCCTTTCATTAGGCTATTATGAAAATGACTCTTAATTAATAATCTAATACATACATGTATAATACGCAATCACTGTTAAGTATTGTATATCTAATATGAGTGTAGTGATGTTCACGTTAACTTGTATTAGCGTATTAGCATATATAGCCTATGTAATAGTTATTTTTTATTCATATTCTATAATGTGCTTTTCTGTGTATAGTGAAATTGTATTCCTACTATGACATACATTTAAATGATTTGATGCCACGAGAAAAATTCACCAACGACTGCAGTATAAGGATATAATTATGGGACACAGTTGTCTAGCATCTGCAAAGAGCATCAAAAACTAGCACTGGTGCAATAACTTACAGTATTTTCACAAAATTTCACAAAGTTACATTTAAATGTACATATATATATATATATATATATATATATATGACATGGGGTGGAGAGTGAGGTCACTGCTCCCAAAAAGTTTCATGCTATATCTCAAGAAGATAAATAGTTACAGTCAGTAGTGTATTCTAGGGCATATGCAGGCATATGCTATATGACCACCTATCTTTCGTAGGATTTCACGTTTGCCCAGCTAATATAAGTGATGATGCGTATGACCATCAGTACAACAAGTAGACTTTTGACCCGGAATTCTTCAACTAATAACATGCACAAATTGTGCAGAAATGAACGGCACTAGTTCAGAGCATTTTAGACCACATGGGGTGGAATGTGATGTCACACAGCCAAAAAACATTGTCTAATATCTCAAACACCAAACCAGCACAAAAATTCATTTTTGCGGCAAAAATAATCACAAACGAATGGTATAGATTTGGTAAAGATTTAATTATATGGGGTGCCGACTTTACAGAGGTACTTTTGAGGCCGACTATCAGTTTTTAAATGCTGGAGAGTTAAATGTTTGGAAGGAAAGTCCGATTCTGTGTAGTTCAATATTATTTTAGCCGTCCTCAAAGAAATGATATCTAAAGGCCTATGCTTTTTTTAGCGCATTTATCCATAATAAAAAGAAAACTTCTGTGTCTGCAGGATAATTTCCCCTTTGATCCCCCATTTGTACGTGTAGTTTCTCCTGTCCTGTCTGGAGGGTAAGACCACTTTTTGAGTTTTTTATATATATATTATTATTTTGACTGTCATTTATAAATTCTCATTTGCATGCGCAAGCAATTTTTTAAATTGTATTTCGTAAGTATTTGTTATACGTATTCAATATGTCTTTAAACAAACTCTGTATACTAGCCAAGTTGTTGGGTGTCATTATGAAGCAGTGTTAGCCAGAAGTTGGTAATATAGTTTCTATAAAAGTTAACTTTGTTTTATTTAATATTGTTTTCAGTTATGTACTTGGAGGAGGAGCCCTGTGTATGGAACTACTGACTAAACAGGTATGTTTCTATTTTCTATACTCGATTCATTTTAGACTCAAAGGATAATGATTTAATTTAAAAAAAAATAATAATTAATAAAAGCACTATTTAATAGTATTACATTATTAATTTAAAATAAATCGATCACTAGCCTATAACTAGAACCACAACTATTGGTTGCTGTTCAAGGATGACCACATGAGATATCTGCTTCTGTGAGAGTGCAGATGTCAGCTTCTTCTTTCCACACCAGAATTGATGGTAAAGTGACACAAATAGCTGGGTTTCTACTTAAGAATTGAATCATGCATCTCGGATCCGCACTGTTTCGACGAGCAAGAGACAGGCAGTTAGCAACAACCAAAGAAATGGAGAGTATTGGGAAGCAGGAGACAAAAATTCATAGAAAATACAAACATCACCCAAGTCTCATGAACTGCTGTCTCACCATTATTTTCAGCTGTTTTTATTTTCTTCCTGTGCAAATCAGTGCACTAACTGGCGAGAGCCCATCTTTCATGTGTTATGTTTGACATGTTATCATGAATAAACTGTCCCGTTGCTGTGTGCTTAATGTTTGCTTTCATGCTGACACACAAAGCAGAGTTTTGGCATGGTAGAATTAGTTTATTCATTAATGATCATGTGGTTTGTCCTCTCAGGGCTGGAGCAGTGCCTATTCCATAGAGTCTGTTATCATGCAGATAAATGCCACTTTAGTCAAGGGAAAAGCAAGAGTGCAGTTTGGAGCCAATAAGGTAAATAAACAAATTTTGTATTTGATTATCTGCAAGTATTGTTTGGTGGGGTCAGGCACTGTGCATCTCGGATGCAAGTAGCTTGTTATACTGTTAGAAATGAAATTTGTTATAATGTAGCTCTTTACATGCTCTGTAGTCATAGAGGTTATAACCAACAACCCAGTAAGATCAGATAACAATAGTGTATCTGTAGTGTACTCCATATCAACATCAAAATGATAATGTTGTCAAATTCAATAATTATTTATAACAAATGTCCCAAATGACTTATAGTTTTGCTATGAAACACAAGAACAATAATTTAATGATTAGGTTTATCTGTATTAAAGGAATAGTTCACCCAAAAATTAATTATCTCACTATTAATTATTCACTTTCCCTGATGCCATCCCAGATGTGCATGACAGCTTTTTTTCCAGAAGAACACAAATGAAGCAAATCAATAAGTTTGTGTAAAAAAAAAAATATTTCGATAATTAATAAGTTATTCACTTTTTGGGGGGGCCTAGGTATCTCGGCGAGTATTGACGCTGACTACCACCCCTGGAGTCACGAGCACTAAAATTAAAACTAGAAAAATTATTAAAAAGTGTCTTATTGAGTTTGATTCCATAAATTCTCTCCTATGACAACAACAACATAATAAATGTTTTGGTGGTGTCTTTATTGTTTTCAGAATCAGTACAATCTTGCCAGGGCACAGCAGTCATATAAATCGCTGGTGCAAATTCACGAAAAGAATGGTAAGAACTCTTTACACGTCATTTGTGTTCTCAAAGCTTTTAATATATGCCTTTAAACATGTTGGAATTTAACTGTTATTCATTTTTAGAAAGTTTCAAATCGCAAATATTTTTGTTTTGTAACAACTTTGATTTGTTTTTGATTGACTTCGATATAATATATATATATATATATATTAATATTATGCATTGAGGGGGTTTGGCACAGTGATGGCACACAGAGAGAAACATTTTAAAGTTGCATGTCTGTACACCCCTTAATGATTATTTTAATCAATACCATAAACATTATTATAGGAATAAAATGCAGCAAAATGTTATATAATATGTATACACACACAAACACACACACACACAGATCATCCACAACATTGAAACCACCTGCCTAATATTGTGTAGGTCCCCCTTGTGCCGCAAAAACAGCGCCAACCCGCATCTCAGAATTATTCTCACCACAATTGTACAGAGTAGTTATCTGAGTTACCGTAGACTTTGTCTGTTCGAACCAGTCTGGCCATTCTCTGTTAACCTCTCTCATCAACAAGGCATTTCCATCCACAGAACTGCCGCTCACTGGATGTTTTCTGTTTTTGGCACCATTCTGAGTAAATTCTAGAGACTGTTGTGTGCGAAAATCCCAGGAGATCAGATGATGCAGTATTATTATATTCATTCCAGCCTATTTGGCACCAACAATCATCCATGCAAATATCTAATCAGCCAATCGTACGGCTGCAGTGCATAAAATCATGCAGACACGGGTCAGAAGCTTCAGTTAATGTTCAAATCAGAATGGGGGAAATATTTTCTCAGTGATTTGGACCATTTGGACCGTGTATATGTGTGTGTGTGTATATATATATGTATATATGTATATATGTGTATATATATATATATATATACACACACACACACACACACAGTATCTCACAAAAGTGAGTACACCCCTCACTTTTGTGAGATACTGATTATATCTTTTCATGTGACAACACTGAAGAAATTACACTTTGCTACAATGTAAAGTAGTGAGTGTACAGCTTGTATAATGGTGTAAATTTGCTGTCCCTCAAAATTAATCAACACACAGCCATTAATGTCTAAACCGCTGGCAACAAATGTGAGTACACTCCTAAGTGAAAATGTCCAAATTGGGCTCAAAGTGTCAATATTTTGTGTGGCCACCATTATTTTCCAGCACTCTTGGGCATGGAGTTCACCAGAGCTTCACAGGTTGCCATTGGAGTCCTCTTCCACTCCTCCATGACGACATCACGGAGCTGGTGGATGTTAGAGAACTTGTGCTCCTCCACCTTCCATTTGAGGATGCCCCACAGATGCTCAATAGGCTTTAGGTCTGGAGACATGCTTGGCCAGTCCATCACCTTCACCCTCACCCTCAGCTTCTTTAGCAAGGCAGTGGTCGTCTTGGAGGTGTGTTTGGGGTTGTTATCTTGCTGGAATACTGCCCTGCGGCCCAGTCTCCGAAGGGAGGGGGATCATGCTCTACTTCCGTATGTCACAGGACATGCTGGCATTCATGGTTCCCTCAATGAATTGTAGCTCCCCAGTGTCGGCAGCACTCATGCAGCCCCAGACTATGACACTCCCACCACCATGCTTGACTGTAGGCAAGACACACTTGTCTTTGTACTCCTCACCTGCTTTCCGTCTCACACGCTTGACACCATCTGAACCAAATAAGTTTATCTTGGTCTCATCAGACCACAGGACATGGTTCCAGTAATACATGTCCTTAGTTTTCTTGTCTACAACAAACTGTTTGCAGGCTTTCTTGTGCATCATCTTTAGAAGAGGCTTCCTTCTGGGACGATAGCCATGCAGACCAATTTGATGCAGTGTGTGGCGTAATGAGCAATGACAGGCTGACCCTTCAACCTCTGTAGCACTCATACGTCTATTTCCCAAAGACAACCTCTGGATATGACGCTGAGCACGTGCACTCAACTTCTTTGGTCGACCATGGTGAGGCCTGTTCTGAGTGGAACCTGTCCTGTTAAACCGCTGTATGATCTTGGCCACCGTGCTGCAGCTCAGTGTCAGGGTCTTGGCAATCTTCTTATAGCCTAGGCCATCTTTATGTAGAGCAAAATACTTTTTTTCAGATCCTCAGAGAGTTCTTTGCCATGAGGTGCCATTTTGAACTTCCAGTGACCAGTATGAGGGAGTGTGAGAGCGATGACACCAAATTTAGCACACCTGCTCCCCATTCACACCTGAGACCTTGTAACACTAACGAGTCACATGACACCGGGGAGGGAAAATTTACACTGTTATACAAGCCGTACATTCACTACTTTACATTGTAGCAAAGTGTCATTTCTTCAGTGTTGTCACATGAAAAGATATAATCAAATATTTACTAAAATGTGAGGGGTGTACTCACTATTGTGAGATACTGTGTATATACACACACACACACACACTACCAGTCAAAACATTTGAAACACTTGACTGAAAGGTTTCTCATGATCTTACACATTTTTGAACTGAAGGCGGATGCTTAAATGTTTGAAATTAGTTTTGTAGACAAAAATATAATTGTGGCAACATATTAATTTCTTTAATTACAAAACTAAAATTTAATTAAAAAAAATAAAGTACGTTTTTGAAATTGATAACATCCAATAAGTGCCCAACATAGATTGGTTGAGAAAATGCCAAGAGTAAATTCTAGGCAAAGGGTGACTACTTTGAAGATGCTAAAATATAACATAGTTTTGATTTATTTTGGATTTTGTTTAGTCACAACATAATTCCCATAGTTCCATTTATGTTATTCCATAGTTTTGATGAATTTACTATTATTCTAAAATGTGGAAAACGAATTATAATAAAGAATGAGTAAGTGACCCTAAGCTTTTGACCGGTTGTGTGTGGTGTGTTTTTATATATATATATATATATATATATATATATAATATTTTTGTATTTTTTTTTGTAATGAGTGCAGCTTTAATTATGTTGATTTTAGTCACCGTCTGTGTGTGGAACGTTTATGGACCGTGTAGCCTATGGTTTGTTCATGCTGCACAGTTCTGTTGACTAGCGCAGTTTTGTCACACTTAAACAATGTTTGCCGTTTCATTCAGTTCATAACTAAATAAAATGTGATGCATGAAAATGAAGGATTACTGCAAGAGGAAGATTAGCAATGCAAGTGTGAGTGACCACAACATGTCGAGGTTTTTTTTTAACTACATTAAATATTGCGTGCCAATGGTGGATCAAACAATAATTTGCCAGACCCCTGGTTGAAGACCCTTGCATTAGAGCATTATCACAGTAATTTGTGTTATGATAAATTACAAATAAATACAAATAAAAGTATGTATAATATTTTAGTACAGCATTTAAGCTCATGCCAAATTTAGAACAGTGTTGTTTGTGACTGTTCTTTGACATATATTTGCTTTGGCAGCCTTTTGTTGAAGTTTCCAGACCAGTCTGTTTGGTCTATAAAGTGTGTGTGTGTGTGTGTGTGTGTGTGTGTTATCCCCACAGGCTGGTACACACCACCAAAAGAAGATGGGTAAACTCCCTGGATTCAAACATGGACACATTATCTTGGGGTGGACATCTTTCTTTCATTTATTCCACTCATCCCTCTTGCTAATTGGAGACTTATGTGATTTTATGAAAAGCATGAGATCTGAGCTGAGGAGCCCACCTTACCAACTCACCTCTACAGTACATGACCTTCTGTTTTCTCTTTCCAGCTCTCTCTCTCTTGCTTTCTCCTCTCTGCCACTCTTTCTCATCACTGATTTAATTTAAACAGGATATTCAAACTGAAAAGGGTTAATTTGGTCAAATTTGAAAGGGCCAAATTTGACCCACCTCAAAAGCCTGTGACATTTCGCACCTATTGGATGAATGTTTGTTTGACATCTCAGATAGTTCCATGACCTCAGCAAAGTGGCCCTGATGCTACTGTCTTCTCACTTAAACATCTGAAAGATCTGACACACAACAGAGCTGTTCTGCAACTCTTCTTAAGAAGATCCTGATCCACTAAGCAGTGGAAGAAATGTGCTTTACTGGCAACATAATGAAAACACATTAGCAAGTTTAGCGTGGGCAAGTTGGACTTTAAAATTGTCGTCAAAATCAACTCCATGAACAAGTAAACCTGTAAAGATTTAAAGTGTTTGGGAGAATGAGGAGAATTGTTTCCATGGCAAACATTCAAAATTGAGTTCTAAAGACCCCATTGGAGTCGGGCATATAGCTGAACTGCTATATGCCTGCCTGCAATAGGGAACTTATTCACTTCTTAAAATGCATTACTAAAATAAGGAAACAGATGACATAATGGAAATCCTCATGGAGCTAACACCTTATGTTTTATGTATGCATTATGGCTACTGTTGTTTTTGTTCTTTGTTTGAGAATAGGAGTTGATGTGTATGGTTATGCTGTTATAGTAATGGAATCGGAGACCATTCCTGTTTAACCAGTGCATATTCTGCTGCAAGTTATTATTAACAATCCTGTTATGCCACCCTGCAATGCCAATATACTCAATTGAGACACTTTTTTTCATCTCAACACAGGCACATAGATAAGTATAGAGTAGATTGTGGCAAAGAATTTGCAAAACCACAATTTCCAGACAGTGGCAACAAAACCAGGTTTTGTAAATTTTGTTTACTAAGTTGTTTAAAGCCCCATCGCAGTCTCTATGGGGAAACCTGAAAGGTGACCAATAATGCCTTAAAAAGGAGAGAAAAATGTAGTGTGCAGTAATTTTTGTCCAATTTTAGGCAACCCTTCTCACTGTCCTTCTATTTACCTCCAAGCCTTTGCCTCATGTATTCCTATTTAGCACTAGTTTCTAAAGGGTTATTTGAGAGTGAGAGCAATCGGACCATTACGAACACATGGAGATAAAAGCCCTTCTGTAGTGTTAATATTGTTCAAATTCAAAATGTGGTTCGTTCATACGGCAACATGCCCACCAAAGCTTTGACAATGTTGAACTCTGTCAGTTTGTTCTGTTTTACTGTTGTCCATATTTCGTTCTCAAATGGATGATGTTTGGACACTGCTCAATGGGTGTAATAGCATTTAAACCCTAAATTCCTATTTTGTTAAGTATTTGTATGCACTTGAAAATGTTAGGCTGTTTTTTTTTTTTCTCTCTCTCTCTCTCTCTGAGATTCCCACACAGCCAGAACAATATGTTCACTGTTTCACTTTTTTTTATATATATATATATATATATATATATATATATATATATATATATATATATATATATCTTTGAAATGCCACTGACATTAAGCCATATTTGGAATCCTTAGACATATTTTTCTTCCAGATATTTCACTCTACTCAGTGACACATTTTAGCCTGATATAACTGTGCACAGATTTTGCCAGAGCACACTTAAATCCACATTACTACACGTCATCGTCTAATTTCAGGGTCAGTTCAACATTGAGTGTTTCAAATGGGGAGAAGTATGTTAACAAGAGCTAATTCCTGATCTGTTTGAAGAGTCTTAACGTCTGACAGATCCATTTTTCTTTTAAAGTGCAAGTTGTGCTGTAATCTCATGCGTCATACATTTTAAGCTATGAGTGACATGCTGGGGTTGGTTTTGGGGCGATGTTGGTTTGAGATCATGGTTTCCTTCATCAGTGGAGGGGTGGGGAGGGGTTAAATGAGAAATGCACTGTTAGCATGCTTTGGTTTTATTGCTTTTTTCATTGTAAGTGTAATTTTGACCATGTACAGTACAATTTGTAAACTTGCATCAAGTTTATGAATAAAGAATTGTAAAAAATACATCAGTTTTAATTGCTATACTATATTAACCAATTTAAGTGAGCACATGTATTATAAACTTTGCATAACCCTTTAAAACAAACTCGATGGCTTTTTTTTTTTTGAAAGTTTTTTCTGAATGTTGAAAATGAAATTATTCTTGGTATATGATAAAAAAAAAAAAAAAAAGAACACGTGCATGTATCATTTGAGTCCACCTAAGTGGCGTATTTGATTTCTGGCAGGTATGACAACAAGGCTGTGAGGAATGCACAGTATGCAGCTGTATGAATGTACTAGACCCTGTATAATTTTCACAACTTGTTTATTTTTTCTGGGGGGGGGGTTATTCATTTTTTGTATTGTCTACTAAAAAAATTGTGTAGAAATTATTTGCCAGCTTAATGATCAAATACAATTTATTCGACAGTACAACCCATAGAGGAGACTACTTTTATCACTCGCAGCCTAGTTATCATTACTGTCAAAAATTTAAAATGGCTCTACTTTGACTAAGATCCATACTTTGAAAGGTACAATATTATAATGTAAAGCAAACACCTTTTTGAATTCAGTCTTTGTGTTTCCCACAACAGTGACTCACTTTATGTCATGTGAGCATTTGAGCAGAACAATGGCTCAAACAACAACAACTGCAAAAATAAAAGACAAGTATAGGTTAAAGGAATATTGCAGGTTTATTACAAGTTAAGTTCAATCAATAGCATTTGTGGCATAATGTTGATCAAAACAAAATGTCACTTGTCCCTCTTAAAAAGGAGCAACAATATGGGTTACAGTGAGGCACTTGCAATGGAAGTGAAAACCAATCTGTAAACATTAAATTGCAAATTCTTTCACAAGTATAGCCACATAAGGCATAAACAACATAACATGATTTAGTGTGATAAAATAGCTTGCTAACCTTTTCCATGTAAAGTTATATCCAGTTGTACAAATTTGCCATGGTGACGTAATGACACTGAAAATAAAAATGACCCTTTTACAGCAAAAATAATACACACGTTTTAACTAAATAATTTATGTAAGTGCTGTCATAAAATGATAAGCTTCACATTTTTACCTGTAAACCCTCCAAAATTTGGCCCAATTCATTTGCCTTGTAAGTGCCTCATTGTAATCTCAAGCGATGAGTCAAAATTATGTTTGTGGTAATCAACATTATGCCACAAATGCTGTCAATTGAGCTTAACTTGTATTGAACCCAGAATATTCCTTTAAATGTACCAAAAATGGCTCTTGTATCTGTATTATGACAGGTAGTTTTACATCCTATATTTTATGCAGTTGTGACATGGGCATTCCAATCATTTATTGATGTGACAGTTTCTTTACCTATGTGAAAATGTTCACATGAAATCTAGGCAACATGCGGGCCGTCGCTAAAATTCACAGTGCCCACAACAGAAGTTGTATGGGAGGGCCCCCTCTCCCCCAAGAGTTAATGCCCCTTTGAAAATGTTTTCAAGGCCTATATGACAAATAGCTGCAGGCCGAGCTCCAAACCGCCAGCAAAGATATACAGAACCTCTAAACTTACCCTTTCCCTTAACCCTAACCGTGTGTGGTGGAATTGTCATCCCTGTTGAGATCTCTAGGCTCCTATACTTGCTTTTTGGTAATATTAACAAACCACAGTTATTTTGTCCATTAGGAGGCAGCATTAGCCCACAAATGGGAATGAGGGTGCAGTTGCACACTTACAGTTACCTGTTCCTGCAAATACATTTACGTTCCAATATGCTCAGTAAAAACATATTTATTAATAAATCTCCTTGATATGTTAAAAACAAACACTTTATGAGATCTACTAAGAAAGGACTAATCATCAGGCTTAAAATCTAAATTCCTCTTTTATCTGAGACCTTTTTTGCAGTTGTCCTTATTTCCCTCTCCAGCATTGTGCTTTCAGAAATCCTTAGATGGTCACAGGGAGGCAAATGCTCTGCTCTAAGAGGTCAATCTGAAGACTGCGTAAGGATGCTTTCTAAAATGAAATCACATTTGAGACGAAACATCAATTGATTAAATCATGTTTCTGAATCTCTGGCTGGGCAAACAAACACAATATGCACACAATGAAATGGAATAGACTTTAGTGAAGAGGCAGAATCTGAGCGAATGACTCTGCAGAGAGACTCAAAGAGGTTAATAGCCCATTGTTGAAATAACTCCCAATTATACTAGCATTTGTTGTGGTGTACTTTTCCATTGCTGGTCTTTACAGCGAGAATACAGACCTCTCATTAGCTGTTCCAGACAGACGTTAAGCTCAAAATTGATCCTTATAAGTCTTTAGGTTGCCGTTTCAATAGAGACAATGACCAGAGTATTTTGAGACAGAATAAAATCAAACCCAGCTAAGGAGGCACTAAGTGTTTTATTTAGTTTAGTATCCTTTCATGATGCCAACATGGTGTATCCTTCGTGGGCACTCACAACCCACAATTCTTTGCTTCAACGGAAATGTCTAAACAAAAAGACGCCAATTTACCCGTAAATGTGATGTTCAAATGCAAGGAATGTTAATTCCCAAGTTGAAATACCTCAGTAGATGAGTGCATATGTATAATTATATTAATATAAATAAAGTACACCTGTAAAATCTATTTTATTTTCTCTTTACACCATTATTACTCTCCTAAAATGTACCTCATACATTCACTTCCAAAGGGACTTTGTTCCTTTCTCACTCAAAGCGCTCGCGCTTATTAAAGAGTGGTGTGCTGTCATAGCAACCATGTTCCGTTTCCGTTTGTCCTAAGGCCGTCTCGTTTAAACGAGATTTGTTTAAAGGAGGATGCTTGGTATATTGCAGCCTTCAAATGACGCGTCCTAACGAGCTGCAGCCTTCGAAACGAGACACAGGGCGGTGTTTCCAATTTTGTGTGCTATAAGCATTATAGCACAAGACGGTTAGTATCCTACACAATGGGCATGCCATCTGAGGCTGAGACTATAGCCCAAACAATGTACGTACTGAGATATCAGATAGGTTAAAAATCTGTCTGCACTAGCATAATAGCAAGAGCTGCAGATAGTAACAGAGTGATAATTCCAAGGGGGTTGCTAGTATCTCATTTATACTGAATATTGGTCAATTGAATTTCTGTGTATGATATAAAGCTAATACATACTGGTCTGAATTTCAGATGTGTTCACCCTGCTGTGATCTCTAAACGGCCTGACCTGCCTTTCACCTTGTAAAACTGACAGTGTCAACTGGAAGAAAAGGGATGGGAACTTCTGTGATTAGAACAGTTAAGTCCCAGCTTTAATTCCTGCACTGTGCTTTTCTTTTCACTGCCGATACATCCTTGAACATGGCAGTTATTTTTCATCAGCTCATAGGGTATAGCCTACTGATGCTGCATCACTGCTCCCAGCCTTCCTCTCTATCTCTCTCTCTCTCTCTCTCTCTCTCTCTCTCTCTCTCTCTATTTTTTTATTGCTATATTTGTCTTTAAATGCGTATGGTCCAATTCTTAAGGTGGTCGTACACCAGACGGCGCTTCGCAGCTGGGAAACGGCACAGATATCAAACACATGGCACGTCGATGCAGTTCACATGGCAGACTGTACACACAAAAGTTACAAAGGTTTTCCCTTTTTAAAAGATGAACATGGCAAGAGTAAATAATATATGTTCATTGATAATGATTTGGGTTGAATTTAATGGAAAATATTTGAGTTGCGCTCCATGGCGCGGCAGAAATTTGAGCAGCATCCGGAGTTGTATGTGGGCACCGCCGAAAGATGCCGAGTGGCAGCATCATCGGTGTGCGTACTTTCATCGCAAAGAGTTGTTTAGAATTTTTTAACGTGTGATGTTGTCCAGACGCGTCCGATGTGCGACCCCCCCTTTATATCCCTCTTTAACCCACATGTTCTGTTTGGGGCCTGTTTATGTTTTAATTTCTCAAAAAACATATATTTTCTGGTTTGTGTACAAGCTATAGCAGGCCACTCCTTCCAATAGTCACATTTGGATTTGTTTTATTATACACTCACTGAACACTTTTTTAAGACAACCTGTACACCTACTAATTCATGCAATTATCTAATCAACCAATCGTGTGGCAGCAGAGCAATGCATAAAATCATGCAGATATGGGTCAGGAGCATCAGTTAATGTTCACATCAACCATCAGAATGGGGAAAAAAAATCATGATTGTTGATGACAGACGGGCTGGTTTGAGTATTTTTGTAACTGCTGATCTCCTGGGATTTTCATGCCCAAAAGTCTCTAGAGTTTAACAGGTGTGGTTTCAGTGCGTTTGTGTTTGAATAATGAGTACCCATATCTGTAGTAATGAGCCGCTACTGGAATTAATTTAGAATGTTGCCAAAAACAAGAAATATCCAGTGAGTGGCAGTTATCTGGACAGAAACGCCTTTTTTAATGATATAGGTCAATGGAGAATGGCCAGACTGGTTCGAGCTGACAGAAAGGCTATGGTAATTCAGATAACCACTCTGTACAATTGTAGTGAGCAGAATAGCATCTCAGAATGCACAACATGTCAAAACTTGAGGTGGATGGGCAACAATGGTAGAAGACAACGTCGACCATAATGTTCCTAATAAAGTGCTCAGTGAGTCTATTTTTCTCCCATGCAGGTTTAGTTAAAACGAAACAATGTTACAATATTGCATAACAGTCTCATTTCTTTGACTACTTTTTGACACATTAGAAGGTTAAAACTTATATAGTAATAATATATTTTAACCAGGTTTTGTTTAGGTCAGAGTAACATATTTAAAGAGGAAGTGAAGTGGAAATAATAGGTTATATTTTAAATTACTATGATAATTTTTGCATGCAAATTGTTGCAGTCTCTGGGACCCAAACCATGATGAAAGAGCATGACATGAGCATTAAACTACACATGCAAAGACTCAGCTCAGCAGTTTGCTGTGGACAGCAGTCAACAGCATCCAGGGTGGATATCTCATATGACATGGACACCTATTTTCTCAGTATCACCATATACTGTTTGATATTGTATTTATGTTTTCTTTAACATTTTTTACCATTTAATGAATATTTTTTTCCCCATAATTGTTTGCTATTTAATGTATCATTAAATATAATAGCTATTTAATGGCAGGTTCCCATTGTGTCAATGTGTGTTAAAGGAAAATCTTTTCTTTTTTTCCTGCACAGTGGAAAACTCAAATTCTCAATAGCTTTTTTTGCCTGTACAAAATATGACTGCCTGAGAGAAACTACCTGAGAAATAAAAAGTGACAACAAGCCCAAGTCTCCCTTATATTAATTTAACATGCCTGCACTCAAGATTTATGCATTTCAGTTTAAACAAAAATAAAAAAATTCCAAAGTAATCTTTTATAAAATATATATTTTTTTAAATGCAGTTATTTGAACAGTACTATGCACTCTGATCACATGTTCATCAAATTCTGACCGATTCATGCATTATCTAAGCCTTAATTTCACATATGCACACAAGCTCCCATGGAACTGAGTACACGGCATTGATATTGAATTGTAAATTATCTACAATAATAGACGAAACCCACCAACAAGATCAGAAAGTTCCCAACATCATCCTATTATGAGGCTAGACTCACATCTGGAGTATCTTGAAATACTAAAACATATGGGGGGGGGGGTATACATTGTCTATTTTTTTTTTCACATATAATTATCACTTCACCCTCTGAAACATGGTGAGCCAACAAGCAGTCACTAGCAGACAGGGAGATCTCCATGTTCTCTAAGTTTTTAACTCAAATGATATATTAGCACTCCAGGAGGGAATCTCATTTCAGAACATTTAAAATGAGCAAATCAATATTTCCACACTCGTATAATTGTAGCAAGTACCATACAGAGAATGACCTTCACAGTCATTCCAGCTTGTTGCTTTTCATAAATATGCCTCAAATGTATTCATGACATGCATCCTCAAGCTGGAGAGGGTTACATACTAAAGACAGACTGCATACATTACTGTAAAAGGCCAGCCTAGCAATTCAATTTCTCTAGCTTTATGTCAGTGTCAATATTTATGGTGCATGCATCCATTATTCTGTTTTCGTTTAGTGGGTCTGAAAGTTCTTCCCAACATCTAATAAGCTAAAGAAGTCCATCTGTGGTCTAAAGCTATTTAGATCAGGTTAAATTAATTAAAAAAAGGGTTTTATTGCTGTTTAAATTGTTTAGGGAATTTGTAAACATTGTAAATGTTATAAATTAAGATATTAAGATGCACATTGGTGCATGGAATGAGTTCAAAAGAACATGCCTGGAAATCATTGACCAAGAAACAATATCGACATCACATGAAAATAGATGTGTTTTACATTTTAGAAAGTATTATATTTGTGATTGTAGGTTTTTAAGTAAAATAGTGTTCAACAGAACCCGCCCACTTTTTCAACCATCTTGTTTCCGAAAGTGTTTTTCCAATTCATAATTAAAATAGGGATTTATCATAATTTATAAAATCCTTTATAAATGTTTTGTAAACCATGAACCAGATGAGAACGCTCCCCTTATATGCTTTATTTACACATTTTTACATCTTTATTTAAAATAAATGACTTTCTGATGGCATTTACAGCCACTGCCTGTCTTTGCTTACATGGGTATAAGGGGAGACTAGTGAAATTGGAAAAAGGTGGACTTGAACCCAAATCAGCCACACAACTAACCAGCAGTTTTACTAAAGTCACCACATAAGATCTTATCTAGAGAAAGGTCAAATTTACATACTTATCCCTGCATGTAATTTCTTCAAAGCATAATGCAATGTATTTTATAGTTTTGATTGGTTCCATAGGACCATTGGTGTGCATATAGCCGGGTTGTGTGCCCAGTGCTATTCTCACTTAATGCAAATAATTATTTGGCTATACTGAACCCGTGATGGGGGGCCCCTGGTGGACGCGGGGGCCCTATGCAGCCACATATGTTACTTAATAGGCAGGGCAGTCACTGGAAATATATAAACTATTGATTTTAAATTGCTGATTATAAATCAGCTTTTGTTGAGCTCTTATGCAAGAGTTTGATACTGCAACTCTCTGATTGGCTGATCTTTTCTCTTCATGATGATGAGTAGTGTAGCTCTTCAGCAGAAATTCCTCTTTTAAACATGGTTTCCTAAAAAACTAATTTCAAACAATTTGTTGCAGTGTTACAGGGGATTAGGAAGGTGCTGTAATAGATCTAATGTTTTAAGAGAAAATAACATCCAATGAAATTTTCACAATGGAGGGGCCCCATTGGAAAAATAAAAATTATGCTAGTAAAAGTATTTACTACATGTGTGCAGAAACACTGTTTTAGAGAAAAATTATGTAATTTGTGGGAAAGCCATGTGAAACAAGTGGCGAAGCTTGAGAACACTATGGGGCTAGGGGCTAAATTTGATAAAAAGTGAAATATTTTATGTCAAATTTGATTTATATATATATATATACACACACACACACAAAAATGTAAAGCTGCACATAATCCAGAAAGTCTGGAAGTGAAATGTCACAACTGTTTTTTTCCCATATGGGTCAAAATTGACATATGAAGACAATGGAAGCAACAATTGGTTTTAAATGGTTATTTCACAAAGAAAAAAAAAATATTTTTATTTTGTTTGTTTTGAGTTTTTAATAGTCTTGACAAAGTCACAACATTTGGTTCTGGTACCAAAAACAATGCAGTATTTATAATGTATTCTTTACTTGTGTCTGTTCAAAAATGACCCTAAGACAATAGTAGAGTTAAATATTTTTTTTTTCTAATTTAAGTATTGAGTATCAATAAGAGTATAGCACTGTAAGCTTTGTTTAACACATTTTTAATTCTGCAGATCATTAAAGGACAGATTTTCAATATTGGGATCAACAAAGGCAATTAAGAAATAGTTATTGGAAAACCAATATTCATCAACCACTAATTTTATTTTATAATCCTATGGTGGTTATGGTGCTGGTTAAGTGTAGAACCTGCAGACTTTTTTCTTTTTCTTTGCTGATTTTGGGGGATAGTCTATAAAACCAGATTAAATGTAACACTTTATGACAAAATATTATAACGCAGGACCCAATTGCACTGTGCATGCAATGTACTCAGATGGAAATAACCCAGGTACTCTGGTCTTATTACCTGCTAGATTTCCAGAGTTACCACATTAAATCACTTTTACTCTCTCTTAGGTTCTCATTTCACATGTGATTCTCACAGGGTTATGAGATCCTCTTTTAAAAAGAGCACTGAGTCAACTCACTTCCATAATTGTATTACTGTAATCCACTTCATTCCATCAATCTTCCTCCTCTTGCTGCCCCAATTTCATCTGAAGCCATCTCAGAAGGCAACCTAATGGACCCTGTTTGCTATGGGAGTCACATTTGCCATGACCAGACACAGTGGTCTTGGCAGCGGATCAGGTTTTCAAATATGCACTTTACAACCCACAATGCCACTCTGGTTTCAGGGGAAATGGAGTGTTATCCGGGGGCAACAGCAAGGTGAAGGAACCACAGATAAACCACAAGAATACAGCTAAGAGTGCAAAAAGGCCTATCTGAGTGTAGTGCATGTGTGTGTTTGTGTGTGAGAGAGAAATGATAATGGAATATTGCAGACCACATATATTGTTATTGAGAATGACAACAATCACTCATACAATCTTATGTGTGTTTGATACTCTTGCAATTGATATACTACCAGACATAAGTTTTGACACATTAACTCATTCTCTAATATCACTATGTTCTGCATTTTTGAATAACAGTAAAGTGGAAGTATGGGAATTATATAGTGATCAAAAATGTAAAACAAATCTATCTAATATTTTAGCTTCAAAGGGGACACCCTTTTCCCAAGATTAAACTGTGGGCATTCCCTCAACCAACTTCTTGAGGTATTGACCTGGGATGCTTTTTAAGACAGTATTGAAGGATTTTCCAAGTATGCTGGCCATTTGTTGGCTTCCTTTTGCTTTATTATTTGGACCGTCACATCCATATCCTTCCCATTAATGTTCCCTTTGTTAAGGGTTTATAACAGGGTTCATTAAAGACTAATACATCATTTACAAAGGCATACAAAATTATTAATATGCATTTATAACAACATCAATAAAAAGGGTGACTTCCATACAATACTTGCAACATAGTGAGCACTTGAACTTACATGTAATACATGCTTAATAAATACACTTATCATGCTTATATTAATCAAAAACATGCATTGCCAAATTCATGATTTATGTCACAATGTAGGAAAAACAGACTATTATTGTAAGATTAAAAGGGTTATGTCAGTTTTCTACAGTTCACTATGTGTTCATATTAATTTCTGTAATCTTGACACATTTATTGTCACTTTCCTTCTCATATAGTCAAAAGAATGGTTCCACTCCAAGTGGTGTCACAACTTACCTAGACTTATATGTACATTAGTTACCCAAAGTCCTTTGCAAAAACACTTTTCAAGCCTTAATGCTCATTCACAGCATACATATTAAAGCCTGATAACCATTAAACCATAGTGAACTTTATTTACATACTTTGTTTCTAATGTTGGCAACTTCTTTATAAATGCTTCATACTGTATGTGTCCACTTTACAGTATTTACAGTACCTTGTAAAGTATGAATTATATTCTAACAATGGAATATTTTTCCTCCATTTGATTTTATGAAATAAAATAGCTCTAATAACAAAAATAAAATACTTTGTTATGTACCACAATGGAACATAGTCCATTTTTGAAACATTTTATTATACATTTTGAAAATGATATCATTATACGATATCGACATCAACATTTCTTTAAATAATTTTTCTAATTTGTTTTTATTATTTCACTTGGAACATTAACAACATACAATTAATTTAATCATTATCATGTGTTCTTCAATATTCTTAAATTATTTCTACTGTCACTAAAGCCTTGCTCATCCTCTCTGTTGTCAATCAGAGCTGTGCACTCTTCTTGCCTTTTCAATAAAACATTGCTATGTTCATTTTTGTCGGAAAACAAGAAAGACAAATCGAGAATGTGTAATTTATTCATAAATGCTTCTATATGAAACATTACCAAATAAATTAATAAATGCAATAATATAATAGATATTATAAATTGTCTGTCACATGAGACAAGACATTTAAAATTTGACAAGTGTATTATTTACTGCGTATATGGACTAAAGGCTATCTGTCTCTGTCTATCTATCTTATCTGAGCTCCAGATCTTATAAGCTTTGTCATCATCTCTCTCTCACCATCATCATTGAACATTAACACATTAACAGTAATAAATGAGCAAAGCCATTATGGATGACTCTGCATATAGATAGCTTACTTAAGAGACTGAGTGGTCATTAGCATAACCTGCAGGGTTTGATGGGCAATTACAAATCAAGACAAGCTATACCAATGAGAGGGCAGTTTTTAATATGGTCACTGTCCAGTTACATGTCTATACATCCACAGAGCAAAAGGACGATGTCTTTGACCCAGTCCCCTGGCTATCTATACATGTTATCAATACATGTTGTCATTACCAATACCTGTTTAGTGCTTCTTTGTGCATTCACTCTATGAGGCAGTCGGTGTGTGTCTGGAGACATAAGAGGCCATATGGGGACTTCACAATCAGTGGTGATTTCAGGGCCAGCAAAGCCTTCTCTGCTGGCATAACATGCCAAATAAATAAATAAATATTTTTCATCCTTTCATCCGAATATCGGGAATGGAATGCATTTATGGTTGGAGATCGGAGATACCAAGTAGGAATATCCCACAACCAACTTGAATGGAACGCCTCATAAACGTGTACCCTGATGAAACAAAATTTATTGCAAGCAACATTTAATTTGTAAATATTACTAGATAGATTGTTCCAGGTATTATAGATTCATATGAAAAATTATGATTTTTGAATGTCTGTTCGGGAGACGTTCATTTCACAAACAGTCATGCTGCAGTTAAAATTAGGCTTGCTTAAGCATTAAGTGTCATTTCAAGTTCTGGCTTTCATGCGTGGATGAGTTTAAATGTCAATTGGTATTACCAGTTAGCTGTGACATAACGTATAATGTCCAAAGTCATAGGATGTCTTATTCATTGTGAGACTGTGTTTTCTTAATAGCATAAATCATAATGAAGGCCTAGACTGTAAATGCACGGCCCGCCAATGTTCACAATCTGAAATGGTATTTTAAAGAAAAAATGCAGGAGACCTCACTTACTGCTTCACTGCCAGTTAGAAACATTCAATGAACAATTTACATTTTTATACATTAGAAAACAGTGCTTAGGTCTGGATCTCTGTGATCATCAGAAAGTTCTCTGAAAGACCCTGTACAATTATGCTAACCACAATCAGAGAATTTCAGAACAGCACTGAATAATAATGGCAAATATTAAATATTATTCACCAGCCAGCACTGAAATAACTATCTCATACATAATTTTACCTACTACCGTGAACTGCTTGTTAAATATGAAATCTTGGACATTTATGACCAATTCATCATAGGCTGTGTCCGGTCAACTCACAGCAGGTTTCAGGCTTCCATCTGTTGATATAATGTCAGAGCTCAGTCACAACCCAAATCATTAGGCCAGTATAATAAGCAATTATTTTTACAGAATTGTCCATGCATGCAATGCAAGATAAGTTGAACACTTTATTATGGAGAGGAAACATACTGTGAAACAGTTCTTCAGTTCGTGTGCTTCTGTTCCACACTAATCTAGGAGTGTGAACCAATGATTGCTTCATATGAATGTCATTTTACATTTTTATGTTATTCTCTGTCTTGATCAACAGGAGGTTAAATGGAGTCTTAGGGCAAATATTCATGCATTGTAATTCTCAAACAATTTAAGGACTGTGATCGTGATCTTGGGACTTCATTTATAATGTACACCTTAAAAAATCTTTGTATTTTTAAAAGAAAAAGTGTGTAAATGGGACAAAGGCACAATTCTTGCAATTGACAAATTATGCTTTGGAAGGAAGTACACATTTCCTTACAATTTATGGTGCAATTCTAAATTATATTTGACAATATATACAGCAAAATATATTCAAAATGATGTTTTTTGGTAACTAAAATGTATGATGGACCTAATTATGGTTTAAAAAAAATATTTATGTAAATAGTTATATTTCTCTTTTTATTTATGTTATTAATAACTTTGGGGTATTTTGTGAATAAGTATTTTTTTTATTACATTATTTTTAGTCACATGTTACCCTGATGGCGTTTTGTCTTTGTGTGGTTAACACGTTGCAATATATGACTTTCAGGCATGAAACTTCTGAATGGCAAAGCTGATAGATTCTTTGAACTTGTTATCTGTCAGCCAGTCAGTTTGCTGAAATGTGATATGTCGAGCCAATCAGCTCACAATGTGTAAGCAGATAGGTCCTTTGACGTGTAATCAGGTAGCCAATCAACTTGTGTACACTCTCTTTGCTTAACTTCTATTAGCTTGCATGGCAAGGTCTGCTTTTGGCCACATGGAAGCACGTCTTCTTTGTTTAATAAGCTTTGCCACCTTTTTGGTGTAGATACACATTAAGAGTCAATAGCCGTTTAAGCATTTCGGCCAAGCAGGCCCTGCCACACATATATTTAGTTAATTAGCATTATGATATATAGCAGCAGCGTAGCAGATCTAGTCCACCAAGACCAACATCCTATCAAAATTTCATACCCACATTAACATGCAAAATATTTCCGAGAGTTGTCATTACTGAACAATATTTATTAGCCTTGGTTTATGGAAAGGCCAATGTAAGCCATCATATGGCCTTTTTTTTTTTTTTTTTACCACCAAAAGTTTTTTGGTGGTTATGAGCATATTTACCACAGAAAGCAGATTTACAGTACAGTAGGTAAGCTCAAGTAGGTTGGTACAGATCTGTACTGTTATGAGCTATAGAATATAAAGGTTCCAAAATTCTAACCCCTAATTCCTGAAACTGTATAACCATATTTATTACTGTGAATATCTGGCAACCACATCTGTCAGTTTTTTCCATGAAGTTATACACAGGTGTTTACCTCACTCTAAACTAAATGGAACAGGCTCTGTTTCGCCTATTTAACAATCAGACATACCACTTTCACACATGCCCACCTCTTTATTTTCATCTCATGCACACTTGACAATGGAAAATGTGTGTCCTGACTCTGAATTTGTTTTTATGATTAATTTATGTTGTTAACATACCGTACACCCGGTGCCCCACCCCTTGGTTCATTAAATAAAGACAGGCAGGTATCTCCTCAGTAACATCAACAAACTTTACTACTTGATTTGAATTGCCTTCTGGAGATTGTTGGAAAGTGTTTTAAAGAATGCTCTGCACTGTGAAACCCAAATGCGTAAAAAAAAAAAACACACTTTCAAAAGTCTCTCTTTGATGTTGGCCTGTTGTCGTGGAAACACAGTTTGGTACTTCCAGTAACACCAGGGATGCATGTATTTAGAGAAAAGGTGATGAAGCTTCACTGAACTGATTGTTTTAAAAAGACACCCTGTTGACATCTGAGATAGAAGTCCTCATTAACAAGCTCGCTCCATCATGAAATCCCACATTCTTGGCCTGTTATCATTGGAGAAAGGTTTGCCTGGGTAAATGATCATTCAGGCCAATCAAAGTTGTCACTGAGCATGGCTTGGATGCTGAACTGAGGCAGGGTAAGGAAAAAAAGCAATTTAAATCGATAGATGAGCTGTCGTTTCTCTAATCTGTCCTTTTTTCCATAGCAACTTTATCCACAACTGATGCTCAAAAGGATCAGCGCTGGCTTTGTGAGAAGTAGTCACAATTTGTAGTTGCTTTCTTTCCAAGTGTTTCCAACAATCCACCAGTGATCATTAATTAATTGTTAATTAATCACTGTGGAACAAATCATAATGGAATAACTTGGAAAAATAGATCTGTTTTCTAAATTGTTTTGTATGAGATTAAACTCTCAGTGCTTATACAGCTACGGTATTACCCCAGTGTCCAATATAGTATATCCATTGCTGAGGACCTCAGGGTTAAACATGTGATAAGTAATCTTTTTTTTTTTTAATGTATGTTGAACTCAATTTGTTTTAGATATTGACTTTCTGTGCTCTCATAGTTGGGCTGAATTAGTTTTTTGTATTAAATGTATAATGTGTAATTTATTCTATGATAAAATACTTTCTGCTTTTATAGATTAATATGCAAAGACAACTATAAATACATCATTTGCAAGTTGATTCCCCCGAAAACAGTGGCAATATTTGTTTGAGCATCCTGACCAACCCGACACGGCATCATTGGCTCAACCAATACTGTGAGTATAGCATGGGACAATCTATTTGAACATCCAATGAAAGATGTCGGTAGTGTTCAGGAAATCTGTTGGATCGCAATCATTCATTTTTCTGATTTCATTTGGTGACACTGGTGGCACAAAAATTACACGCTTCACCTTTATAAAAGCTCCCAACAAATCAAATATTTCCACATACGTTTAGGTTGATGTGCTGACATAACACTTTACACTTTACAGGCAATGTACTTCATAATATGTCAAATCTTTTAAATAAAGCATTAGGAGAGATCAGAGAAAACCAAGCTGAACCAGCCTCTCTGCAGTCCCCTGAAGATCTTTGTAAGAGCATAAATGGGAGTATAGGTGGCTCCAGGGCTGGGCTATCAGGGCTTAAGCCACAAATGTTTTCTGTAAAGCCCCGAAAGTTTTGATCATCTTTTTGTAAATATGTCATAAGTACAAGTGCTTGGGTATCAAGTTAATAACCATTAACATTTGCAATGTCCAGCTGCAAGCTGCAAGAGTACTAACTTAAACCAAATTTCACTGGCTACCTGTCGCATCCCGTATTGCATATAAAAGTCTCCTTCTTACATTTAAGTCACTCCACAGTCTAGCTCCTTCTTACCTTTCTGATTTACTTTCTCCCTATATTCCTTTTTTCTCACTCCAATCTTCTGGGTGGGAAGTTCTTCTTGTTTCTAGATTTTGCCTTTCGTCAATGGGCGGCAGGTCTTTTTCTGTTGTGGCACCTAAGCTTTGGAACTCAATCCCCCTGGCTCTCCGAACTTCTACCTCTATCTCTGAATGCAAATCTCTGCTCAAAACATATTTGTTCTCCCAATATTATCAGTCATTATGTGTATACTTCATATACTGCTCATTGTATTTGTATGCTTATCTGTATTCTGATTGGGCCACTGCCTACTCTGCTTACACTTTCTCTACTGTCTACACAATGTTATGTGTTCTTTTGTACTGCATTGCTATGTCTAATTGATTGCACAATCTGATCAGCTATATGCAACTGCATTTGTTTTTGTTCCAGACGGGGCAAATGTCCACTGTCCATATGACTGTCTAAATGTTTTTTTGTTTTTTTTTAACTGTTCTTTATTGTTAAGCATCCTTGTGCTCTGGACAGGTGCTATATAAATTAAACATCTTATTATTAGTATTATTTGGGTGTTTAGCATAACTCTTTATTAAGACACAATGCCATAAACATAGCAAACTTTACGCAATCTATTACCAATATCGATAATATAGGTCTTATAGATCTTAAGTACCAATTTAGCTTGTTTGCAACCTACTTTCTTGTAAATTAAATTAAGCTCCCCACGAATCAATGAAAACTGTAAACAGCCCTACATAATTTGGGTCAAACTATGGAAAGCCGAAAGGGACCAAAAGTGTTTTTTTTAATCATGGTGTAAAGTATAGACGTTAAAAGCATGCAATTTCTGATCTTCAAGTGTATCTGAGACAAAAGTTAGTGAGACTTTTTTAGTTTAATATATAAATTACACATCATAGATGTATTCATGTTTTTATTATAAAGTGTATTATATTCTGATATTTAATCAAATAATGGCCCCATATCCACAGAGGTCTGGGCTAAGCCCCGAATGTCCACTGACCCTAGTACCGCCCCTGAACGCTTCTACATGTTCATAGTAAAAACAAAACTTTAATAACACACTACATGTATCTATTGTAATGCTGTCAGCCCTCACCATGTACCAAAACACCATGCTCTGTGTCTCACCTAATCTGTCATTGAGCTGCCAAAAGGCACTGGAGCATGCAGCTCTTTATATAGGGGGCTTCTTCGCTGTTGAAGATATTTACCCTCTAGAAGGAGAAAAGAATAGAGAGAGAGATAGCTGCAATGTCCCCTCCCAGGGAGAGATAGATGGCTCTTGTGCTTCTTGCTGATTAACCCTATTGAAAAGTTCTAGAGGGAGAGATGTACACTTAATAGGATTGCTTCAGTGGCAGGTGTGATTCCCTATCAGTCTCCACAGGACAGGAGAAGAACCGCAGGACTCCTATACTGTGCTGAAAAATGTCCTGATTGATGATGTAACAGCACCCTGAATTCATTTCTCCCCGGATGCTTCCTGGCAAGCCCATTTGAAAGCATAATTCATATATATATATATATATATATATATATATGTGGAAATATGTCTGAAAATGCTTGGAGAAAGCTAATAGAGAATAAGACATATTTTATGGACAAGTAAAACTGAGTCAAGACTCTTCATCTATGAAGATGAAGGGTTGCAAATGAATATGGGCCATTTTTGCATCAGCATGATGGGAAGATATAAAGTGAAGCAGGTACGAAATACTGATGCGGTTCTGGTTCAGCCAAGGTGAATGTCACAGACTTGGAATGTGGATGTGATAGAAAAACATTTAAGGGTGTAAAAAATGTACAGCTTTTAAAGGGGTCCTATCATGAGGAATTAAATTTTCCTTGATCTTTAAAGATAAAAGAGAGATAAAAGAGAAAATACACTGTAATTTTCAGAACTCAAAAGTTCCTCTGTAGTCCAAAAAGAGTTCTTATAGAAACTAAGCTGCAAAAATGACTAATTCTGAACTTTTGCAACTGTGATGACCGAAATATTAGCATCAACTCATCACCGGTCACACTTACATGCCAATGACACCTATAGAGCGCAACAGTGCCCGCCCACTTTTTCAAATGAACAAAAGTGATTATTAAACAATGAAGTTGATGGGTGGCTTTAATGGAAGCATATACCATCGATGAACAACCTCAGAGCTCACGGTAGGTCTGTTTTTAAATGTTTATCATTAATGTATCATTGAAAATCAATTAGTCTATGGAAGAAAAAAAAATCTATGGGATCTTTACTTCTAGAACAAAACTATTGCGCTCCATTAAATTAAAGTACAATGCAACAACACGAATGTACATAACAAGTATTGTATCAAATTTTTAAGTAGTTAAAGACACCTAATATAAAGTGGGTTCTTCTGCTGAATGGTTTTGGAGTCATTTGTGCAGTGTGCATTCTGGGAAAATACATATAGACACACACTTCTGATAAGATGCTTATCCGAGAGTCTAATCTTATAGCACTGGGTGTTGTTAGCCTTTAGCCTCCCCGGCTTCACGATAATCCTTTATAATCAACTACAGCATCTCCTAACATAAAAACAGAAGCTAACTTACACTGTAGCCAAGCATACGCTGTATAAATTTAGTGAAAAAAGAAAGAAAGATATAACAGTCACAGTCGTGTGGACTAGCAGTTAGCATACATGCTTGAGAAACATTGTTTTATCATGTATGAAATCGTACACAAAATTGGCGAGCACTAGTTTTGGACCCTTATCTAAGATTTTTTCTGTGTTAGCCACTTGATTTTATTTATTTATTTTTTGAGGCTACATTAACAACACTTATTCTGGCCAGCTACTCTCCCCTCCACAAGCCATTCTCATCCCTTTCTTTCTCCAGTGGCTCAGAGTAAAAGAACTATTCCATTATCCAGACGGCTGACCAGATGCTAGCCTTCATTAAGACACAACACAGCACATTTTCAGCCCCAGAATGCCTCCCTCCATCTCTCTATCCCTTCATCCATCCATCCTCCTGCCTTTTCTGCTCCCCCATTGCTCTTTCTTTGGCTCTCACCTTCACACTTTCAAAAGATTTCATTAGTGGAAAATGCTTATTCGATAGACAGAGAAGGTGCTACCTAATCTGTAGCTTCATCCCATTGTTCTCCTTTTCTCACTTTTTTCATGCTAGCTTCCTTATTGGTTTCATTCATCTTCCCTCATTGCTACCATTTCCCCCTTCTTTACAAATGTGTTCAGACACCCTCTTCCCTAGATATTTCTATCTTACCTTACTCTATCTTCATCACCCACCCAATCTTCCTCCCTCTCTAGGGCTCTTTCTTTCTCATTTAGAGCTCTTGGCTTTCTTAATAATTCTCAGACAGAATGGACAAAGGTGTGACATCTTGGACATCCCACCTGGCACATCCCTTAATCTCAATACAGGCAACACACTTTCGTAAGGAAACAACATACTGTATAACCAACTTTGTTTTCTATTGTTTATTGCAGTGGTATTTTCCAACTCGTTCATACTCTTAAGGTGTAAAAGCCCTTCACATAACACTGTAGAGGACAAGAGTGACCCTTTGCTTTCAATGAGAAACTTTTTCAGATCCCTATGGATTTCTAACAATATATCCTGATTATTCAATAATCCAAAATATGTCCATGTTTAATATGCCAGATGTTCTAGATACTATAGATAGTTGATATATAGACACTAAAGGCTCTGATGCATTCTGTGAAGTTATTCTGTGTTTTTCACTCAGAGCTAGACAAAAAGGTCAAAACAATTAAGCAGCGCTATTCTATTTGTGAACATGCGGACACCGGCCATGCCACTAGGGCCACTGTTTTGAGGAGTAATTAAAAATGAGACGAACGCTGGAATGTCAACAGACTACAGGTAATGTATGTGTGTGTATTTACAGTAAGTAACATTATAGGTAAGTAACCAATGTAACATTACAATGTTTTAACAATTTAGATCCCTAAAAGAAGCTGTTTTATCTGCTCGATGATGATTTAAAATAATATACTGTATATGCAGTAGATAATGTGTAACGATGTTGGCGCCAACGTAGGTGGAGGAGAGGGTCACACCCAACAATTACTTTGACAAAGGTCATTCTGAGAATATTTAAGAATTTAAAAACACCTTTTATTTTTTGATTGGGGGGGGTTGTTAGAAATAATGTCACACCTGTTCTGTCTTCGATTTTACTATAATTACATTGGTGCCCTTTAGGGCTCCTTAGGTGTCTGCATAGTGAGGGCTCCTTTGGTGTCTGCATAGTGAGGGCTCCTTTGGTGTCATGTCAGTTGTTAGTATTTGATGCCTTGGAACTGAGAACCTGTTGCATAATCAACTCATTCAAAAGCATTCCATTAAAAAGGGTTTGTTTACTAAAAAATTCTTCTACAAAAATTATATTTTGCCATCATTTACTCACCCTCAAGCCTTAATTCTAGAGAATCAATAGAGAAACCTTTTTGTGGTCCTTTTGAAACTGCTCTGAGACAGTGAGTAAGGACACTGGCTAGCTATCAGTGTATAATATACTGTAATATAGCATCCTGCCTCTGTCTGGGTGAAACTACAAGATGTTGAAACTGAACATGTTTGATCTCACAGTTGTTAACTCATGGAATGTACGGTTTGTTTGTATAAACTAATATATATAAGAGACGTTTGTTTTTTCGGTGTGACTGAAAATATGTTACTTATTAGTGCTGTAGACTACAGATGCAGTATACCTAATTTATCTAGAACTATGACAGTGTGCCATTTGGCATTTCATGGGAGGGCCGCATTTGCTTTTTTTCCATATAAATGTGTTGTTTTATGTTTTGTCTGAGAGATTGATGACACAAATATTGTGACATTAAGCTAGTTCCATATGAATTGTCCCCTCTGTCTTTTTCATTATACTACTTGTATATTAACCATGACAAAAAATGTTATTCCCTTTCTTTCCCATCTGTGAAATGTCTTGAATCTCAATACATTTTGCTATTGGCTGATCTTGCAATCGATCTGCAACAGTAATGTCGGTCTGCATCTTTGGCACAGGTTTCTCTCTCTCTTTTCCTTCAAAAATATCACAATGGCTATAAAATACTATTAAAGTTTCAGGGCATTCATTATCTCTCTTTCATCTCACATTGAGCCTTCATAGTTAATTGAGTATATATCCAAAATTAATCATTATTCACCTGTTGGCAGTCCGTTTGATTCAGTCAACCATATGCCCGCTTATTCATGTTGAAAAGAGACAGTGTCGTACCTTGATGCGCATCAATTATTCGCCCCCAAATGCTGTTACAGACAAGGTTGTCAAGCTTACATGACAAAAATTGCCCAATCAAAACGAATCCAAAAACCAGCCCAATATTAAAACTGAAACCTCCAATAGCAAATACACCGATATTAGAATACATACTGTATACCATGCAATTTATATGTTTTACCTCATTTCTGCTGACACTATATCACCTGTACATACATAGGCCATAGTGGGTATAGCTTATAATATAATATAATTAAATTAATATGTGTACAGGTTACAAATATAATATAAATGGAATAACATACAAAATCATTCTAATTTATGCAATATTGTATTGTGCATTATGTGAAACCCTCAAACAATGGACATAGAAATTTAATATTGTGCTTTTTAAACTTCTTACGAATAGCAACATTTTAAGAGTGGACAGTATTATTTTAATCTGAGACATGTCAGAAATCTGAAAAGTAACAGTGCGGCATTTAACAGTTCTTCAGTTCTTGAGAATGCTTTCTATCACAGACAAAAACCTGGCTGAAAATAGTATTATGCCATCACATGATCCATAACCATGAAAAAGTGTCTCATGATCGATCTATAAATATCTGCTGTCTTGTTTGCTGGAAATGTTTTTGTTTGTTAATGTTTTGTTATTAGTTGAGAATTGTGACAGAGAAATGGAACACTGAAAAATGTATTTGTTGTCGCGTGAAATTAGGTGCCAGCAGGCTTTTCAGTTAGCTACATTTCATGTTTCACTTTGCATCAGGAAGAGAGCAGACTGAATGTGTATTGCGGAGAGAAGGGTGAAAAATAAATAAACGCTGAGAGGCTGAGACACATACTGTATGTACACATGCTCAAACCTGCTATGCTGAACAGTGATTGGTTGTGTCAGAGGCCTCCTGGGTATTGCCACAGCTACAAAACTCACTTAGACATAGAGTGATGATAGAATTGTGTGTGCATGTGTGTGTGTCAGGTTTTGCATTTATTGTGAAGACCAAATGTCCCTATGGATTGTAAACCCTTAAATCTCTGACATCGTGGGGAGCAGCCAGCAGCCCCCACAAAGAAAAGGGCATAATAAACATACTAAATAATGTCTTATTAAAAATGTAAAATGCAAAAAGGTTTATGAGAGGTTAAGTTTGGGGATAGGAGATAGAAAATATCATTAGCTCAGTATAAAAACAATAGAATTCAATGGAAAATCCCTACAAAGATGAAACAAAGACATCTATTGAATGTCTTAATGACATCCGAGACATACTTATTGACATACGTTTTAAAGACGTATTGCTGATGAGCAAACAACATGATAAATACATCTTCCAGATGTAAACACACACATCAAATAAACGTCTGAAACCCTGAAATCAACCCCATTCTGCCAAATTTGTGATGAGGCAGGCAATGAATGAGGATCTACATGCAGCTTTATTAAACTGAAAAAATAAACAAGCTAACTGAGAACAAAAGGAAACACAAAACACAGGGAACCTGGCACAGAGCATAGATAAAACATGCAAAAACTGACAAACTAACCAGGGGGAAACAAGGGCTTAAATATACAAGGGAAAAGAAGGAACACCTGGGGAAACCATCAGGGAATGAGAAACAATCAGAGAACATCAATCAAGGAGTAAAACTACAAGGACTACAAAACTAACACAGGAAACAGGAAACTAAAAAATAATTTCAACATAAAACCACAAAAACAAAAGACAACAGGGAATATGTGACAAAATTACTGACCAGCGCCAACCACACCAGATATTTTTGCATTAATTTAAATTAATACATCTTTCCCCATGGCGCTACTTATAGCATGTTGCGCTAGAATCCCTGAGACACGGCCTCTGGTCCCATGGAAACAGGAACTAATTGCGTTCACATAAACTATGCTGAGCGTAATTCAGAGATTTACTCCACTAACCGTTAGGTTTAGGGTTGTGGTTTGGGTACAGTTAAGAAAATGTGCATTCCTGATTGTATTACATAATTTATAATTATAAATACTTGCTTTTGGAAACACTCTGTAGACATTTCACTTCAACAACAATTCCAGCTGTTGCCCACTGGGGGCATTAGTTTCGGTAAGCACAGACCGATTACAACAGCAAAACTTTCGACCTCATGTTGCCGAATTCACAGTGTGATCTGTACTAACCTGTTTTAAAGGTGAAGTGTGTAGCAGCATCAAACAGAATTGCAAAGATTGTGACCAAGCAAGTTTCAAACACTCCCCTCATCAGCCATTGGTCGGTCATACCAGCTGTTCCACCCCAAAATACCAGCCCAGTAGGCCCACTCACACCAACACATTGTAATTCCGTTTAGTGCTGATATTGGCACAGAAATGACACACTTAACCTTTGAGCAACAAAAAAATGCTCTATAAATAATTGCAGCCCCATTTATAATAAAAAGGAAATAATTTGGGAAACACGTTCAATAGTAAATTCACAAGACAAAGGGAAGTACTGTGTTCAGCTGCTGCTTGTGAGTATCTCTGATAACGACATCATACAAAATAATTTATAGATGCAAGAAGGCATTTAGATCATATTACAAACGTGATGTCATGACTAATTAGTTAATTGGCAATGTTGAGTACACGAGATTACAATAAATTGCAGGAAATCTTTAATGCTAAACTGCTGGCATGTTTTAGATATTCCTTCAACAGACTCAGACACAAACACAGACAAATACAAAAACAATTTCTTTGGTGTAATAAAGCCAGCCCAAGCTGATCAATATATTTCACTTGAGGCCATGACTTCAAAATCATTCTTCTTTCATTGATCAAATGAATTAATCTCAAATATATGTTTTAATAACTTGGTAACTAGTACTGTACTGGAATAAAGTAGATGCATGCAAACAGTAACATAAAACTCCTTTACTTTCATCATAACAATAATGGGGCTGGCTCAAAACCCTGCAGTAGATTTACCCTTCTAAATACTATTATATTAGACCATCAGCTAGACCAGCACCAAACCAGCACTAACTATAATAAACCAGCTTGGGCCAACATGAACATTCATGTTGTTTTATGCTGGTCTTTTCAACAAGACATTAATTGAAATGTCTTGGGGCATTTTTGAGTGAACTATTGCTTTAAATTGAAATCTTGAAGGTACTAAAAACAAATCTCCCAGACATGTTTTGCATCAACTACCCAGTACACAACACATTCAGTTTTTTTTTTTTTTTAAGAAACAGCCTGCTGTCCTATCCTTAATTTCTTCCCCTTCCGGCAGACTGTCTCACCTCATAAGTCAGAGGACTCGTACTCCTGTGAAGACGGCTGTATAAAATGTATTAACCTCTTTGCAGTATAGTCTTAAAAGTCACACAGGGATTAGCAACACAGAGAAACCAGAAGTTCCCCACAGCCGGGACTCTAAATTGATGAGAAAAATGCCAGAGCTTGTGACATTGCTCTGTCCTGAGGGAGAGGTCTCGCAGATAGTGAGGCATATCGGTGGTGTTACTCTGGGCTGCAAAGGTCTGCTCTCTCTGTAGGGAAGACATGGTTAAGACAATTTAGAGAGCACTGGACTGTTGCGCTCAGGGCCGTGTCTCACCCCATCGATTGTGCTGCTGACCTGCTTAATGTGGCTGCTTACCTGTGTGCCCATGGCACTGGAGAAATGGATGCAGCAGATAATCAGGCTGCAGCCTAGAATTAATATGCAGAGGCTGTCGGACATTTGAGAGTTGGTGGAAAGTTGCTTTAAATTCTCATTAATGTGCACAGATGTGCTGGTGAAAGAGTGTGGGGTTAGGTATATGGTTGAGTGGAAGTCTAACAGGGTGCAACAGGGTGCATAAAAAGGTATTTTTATATGCAAAAATGCAATACAGGCGTATGAGAAAGTTTAGACACCCCTGACAATTTCCATGATTTTGATTTATAAATAATTGGGTGTTTGGATCAGCAATTTCATTTTGAACAATCAAATAACCGAAGGACACAGTAATATTTCAGAAGTGAAATGAGGTTTATTGGATGAACAGAAAATGTGCAATATGCATCAAAACAAAATTAGACAGGTGCATAAATTTGGGTACCCCAACAGAAATATCACATCAATATTTAGTTGAGCCTCATTAGCAGAAATAACAGCCTCTAGACGCTTCCTATAGCCTCTAATGAGTGTCTGGATTCTGGATGAAGGTATTTTGGACCATTCCTCCTTGCAAAACATCTCCAGTTCAGTTAGGTTTGATGGTTGCCGAGCATGGACAGCCTGCTTCAAATCACCCCACAGATTTTCTGTGTCTGGGGAATGGGATGGCCATTCTAGAACATTGTACTTGTTCCTCTGCATAAATGCCAGAGTAGATTTTGAGCAGGGTTTGGGTCGTTGACTTGTTGAAATATCCAGCCCCGGCATAACTTTGTGACTGATTCCTCTACATTATTCTCAAGTATCTGCTGATATTGAGTGGAATCCATGCAACCCTCAACTTAAACAAGATTCCCAGTACCGGCACTGGCCACACAGCATGATGGAATTTTACTGTGGGTAGCAAGTGTTTGTCTTGGAACGCTGTGTTCTTTTGCCGTCATGCATAACGCCCCTTGTTATGACCAAATAACTCCATCTTTGTTTCATTAGTCCACAGCACCATCTTCCAAAATGAAGCTGGCTTGTCCAAATGTGCGTTTGCATACCTCAAGCGACTTAGTTTGTGGCGTGTGTACAGAAAAGGCTTCTTCCGCATCACTCTCCCATACAGCTTCTCCTTGTGCAAAGTGCGCTGAATTGTTGAACGATGCACAGTGACACCATCTGCAGCAAGATGATGTTGTAGGTCTTTGGAGGTGGTCTGTGGGCTGTTTTTGACCGTTCTCACCATCCTTCGCCTTTGCCTCTCCGATATTTTACTTGGCCTGCCACTTCTGGCCTTAACAAGAACTGTGCCTGTGGTCTTCCATTTCCTCACTATGTTCCTCACAGTGGACACTGACAGCTTAAATCTCTGCAATGGCTTTTTGTAGCCTTTCCCTAAACCATAATGTTGAACAATCTTTGTTTTCAGGGCATAAAACACTACTGCTGTAAATAACCATCCTTTATTTCAGAGCAACCCTGTTGCATTATCTACTTGTGCTTTTTCTTTAGCAGAAATATATAGGCTATATGACTGTCGGGAATTCAAGCCACACAAGTTGTAGTTCATGAAACCAAGTGCAAGGGCGTTTTCTGAGATTCACAGGATTTACGGAGTTTACACAGTGAGATCAATGGTACAGGTGATATCATACAGAAGAGAATCCTCGCAAACGCAAGAAGTGGTAACAGGCAGGGTAAGCTCTAAACAGATATCGACAAAGATCAAGAGCAAACACAGACAGGTAAATAAACACTAAATAAAAACACTGAGTCCTTTGTGTGAGACTTGACAGTGAAGTGACGTGAAGGTGAGTTATTTATCCAGGCAGTGATGAGTGAGTGAATTGAGTGCAGGTGCGGTGAATTAGAAATCGGGCGATGAGGAGCGGAGTGCTGAGGGAGGTGCAGAGCCTGAGGGAGGCATGACAATGACAAAGTTTTCACACATACCTGAGTTCGCTCGAAAAACAGCACGGCACAGCCGATGAATCCAGATATCGACCTTTGTATCTTTCATTGGTCTGAAATCCTCAGAGGTAAAATGTTCACTGCACACCCTCCAATATTTGAGAGAATGTAGGGGTGTTCTGATATCCAGGTTCAGCGCAATAAGCCAGAGCTTCAATCGCTTATGATCATGTATAGGCAATCGATGAAAAGTTAATATTTTTCCCGCTGTGCATTTTCTTTGGGGTTTCTGAAGGTTGAAACATTCAGGATACACGCGCCAAACGACCATTTTGAACAATACACATATACAAATACGAATCTATAGCAAAGACAATTAAACTTTTGTACAGTGCTCCTGTTGTATCTCTTGTAAACAATGACATGATTTCTGACTCCTCCTCCATGTGACGCGTGACGGTCACAGAGATGTACGGAAGCGAACATAAAAGTATAAAAGTTAAAAAGTATATAATTATTGTTTTGTTTCTAAAAGTAATCAATCGTTTGGGTCAGAAGAACTTTATTGCCGACTGGAGTTGTATAGATTATTTCGATGCACCCTAAATATGCATGGAGTACATTCACTTGCATTGTTTAAATTCTGTTTTGATGAAGAAAGAAACTCAGATAAATCTTGGATGGTCTGAGGGTGAGTAAATTATCAGCAAATTTGTCATTTTTGGGAGAATTATTTCTTTAATTAGGTTTAATTAGGCCGTTTCTCCCAAGACAAACTCTGCAGTGTTCGACGCCATGATGTTAGGACACATGACACTGTGCATTGAAAGTTTAACCATGGTGATTCTACACACCCGGTCCCTTATCAGGCTAATCAAGCCTCCGAGAGGGATAAAGGCTGACTGCGAAAGATGGTGCGAGAGAGAGAGAGAGAGCGATCATTTACGGGCACGTCCATCATGTGTGTATGTTTGTGTCTTTATTATTTATATTGTCAAGCCGGTTGCCACTTTCTTCCTGACATTTACTTTGGTATTCTTTATAGTACTTAAATAAAGTAAATAAAGTACATGGTACAGTTATAGTAATCAATCAGTACCAAATGCATGTATCAAATATAAAATTTAAATTAAAATATAGCTCCAAGCAGCAATTATCAGGGCCATGCTACTAATATAAAGCAACTTAATGTTGCAGTAATCACAATGTGAGAATTTAAACGTCAACAAAAGCTCAATTTTTAAACCAGTCTCAGTGGACAAACGCCCGACTGGGGTGCATTTGCTGTGTTAACTCACGGCTATACATACTACACCACTCAGCTGACATTGTACCACATTGACAAAGAGATAATTAAAAGTCCTGGGGATCCAAAGCACTGCACATTTTGTATGTCTCCCTTATTTAATGCAACTGATTAAAATCATCAACTCATTTGCAGATGAAGTGTACTGAACTGAGTGTGTCACATAAAGCCGAACTCACACTACATGACTGTCAGACTACCTGAGTTTTACGTGGGAAATTAGTGATCACAGTATTTTTCAAGAGGGTCAAGATCAACTAACTGTCCAAATGCTGTCTATGTACTGAATGTGTCTGAAAAACAATTGAGGAGAGGAAAAAAATAAAATATGGCATAGTTTATTATAAACCAAAAAAATATGATCAAGTTTGTGACTTTCCATTCCTGTACAAAGATGCATGATAAAATGTGATTACACACAAACACATTCGCTTTACTGCGTAGCTGTAAAGCTACAGATATACACTTAAACACAAATTGATGGCTGCACTGACTGACTGACACACACACACACACACACACACACACACACGCGCACACACAGGCTCGGCTCTCTCTCCCTCACTCTGAGCTCTGGCCCCTTTTATTTCCCCCATCTCTCACCGTGAACAAAGAAAAATTCACCAGCAATTCATCTCAGGTGAAAACCCTTACCGCTTCCTCTCTCCCTAGATGAAAACTCGACCACGCCCTCGCCTTCACAAAGATTATGTGGCAATTATGTCAAACATGCTTAACAAAGACAGTGTCTGTGACAGCTCAAGACTGGCTTCGATAATGTTGTTGAACTGCTCATACCTAACGAGCATTGCTGACTGTAGCAAACACCAATTTGGCTACGATCCAGGGTTTTGTCACAGACCTCGAAAATCTGTCTGCGACAGCAAAATCTGACCAAAAATTGCATTGTGAGGGCACGGCTTTAGAGAGCCATACAAAATCCATTTATCCATCCATTTAATTACTACAGTATAGACCTTTAGCACATGAGATCAGCCTTTCTAGTGCTCAGTCAAGTCAAGAGCAACAGAGGCATTTATGATATTGCTCAAGACTGAATTTGAAACTCTGTTCTCATGAATGTTCTGATTTCAAGCGCACTAACACTCTGAGATATCAGACACACTGATGTATCATAGCGAAACAGGCATACAAATATGAGAGGAACACAAAAGTATTACTAAGATAATGCTGTTGCAAACTTTAAGTAATATACAGCACCTGTTAAATATCTTTTGTCTGGTTTGACAATCATCTGAGCAAAATGTAGTGAGAATGGACAAAGCGTTATTGAGATAAAGTTTCTGATGGACCAACATCTTATCATGATGGTCTACTTTGTTGGAGTGTAACAGGAAAATGGCTTGGAATATGAAAAATCTTTTGATAACTTTATGCCAGCTGGGTCTCAAGATTATCTGACCAAAATGTTGGAAAGATCTGATGAAAGCTGTAGGACGAGTTCAAAACAGTAGATGAAAATAAGTCAAATGAGTCAAAATGGGGGACATGTAATATAGCAGACTTTGGAAAGATGAGTATCATTGTTTTCAGAGTGACACAAGAAATCTAATGAGAACAGTCATTCATTTATGCCAAGGACTTCTAAAGTTATAAGGACTTTTCTATAAAACAAAATTTATATAAACTTTTAGCTGGTGCTGTAACAAAACTTCTGCGCATGGTGCTAATAATATTTCCTAGGTTTCATTTTGATACGCCAAACTGTTGGTAAGATACAGGGTTTTTTGACAAAGTTCAAAATGTTGTACAGGCAATCTGGACAATCATGGAATCATTCTGTCTATCCCAAAGAATCTAAAAATCTATAAAAAATCAAGCCAAGCCAAGCACATAAATATAGGATAAAATAGCTGTTTTGGAAATTTCTTGACCTATAAGTAACGCTGTCCCCAAACTTGACATGTTCCCTCAGATCCTGGTCCTAATGAAACAAACCAAGTTTAGTTTCAGTAGGACAAAGCTTTGGTGAGATTTAGCCTCATTTACTGTTTAGCGTCTTAACCATTCAATCAACCCTGACATCAGCGATAGGCGTGATTGGATAAGCAAGAGGATTAAGAAGAATTCTTTGCGTATCAATCAATGTCAACATTTTCATCTATTTTGTTATTTAAATAGCTACTTACTGTAGATAGCAACCTAGCTAGCATTTAGAAGGCTCTTCATTTGACATCTGGACACATGACCATGACATGTGATTGACTGACTTGAATGCATTGTGTCCGGAAGTGGATATTCCCACCTCTTACTTTATCTGGAGCACATTGATGTTGCTTGGGTGAGTTGTTACTTGTTTTTACTCCATCAAACACTTAAAATGGAGTTTCATAACAACATTTGGGAGGAGTATGTTAATTTAAAGCTGACCAATCTCATCACCTGAGTAAGCATATATAAACAGCTGCTTATCTGCATAGCGGCAACGACTCTTCCAGCATTCGGCCCAGCCCTAACCCAAAGATGTCCCTCGAACTCGAACCTTCAATGAGTAATTCTCAACTCTCCCTGACTCTCCACAACAGTCTGATGAGTCCAGGATCATCTCACCTTCTCCCAACGCGGTTTCTCAACATCTGGACACAAATTTAGATCGCAAAGCTATGCGCTTGTAATCACTCCCCCTCGCAGCACTGCTGCAGGAACACATCTTCTCCTCCCTCAAGATCTTCTCAAACATCCACGACTGCTACCTCCAACGTGTACAATTAGCCAGCTATTCCCAATATTTCCAAGTGGACCGTTAATGGCTTGCGACACGCTTTAGCAGCCGCAGAAATTCTGTTCCTCGCCATTCAAACAAAACGCAGCTCTACAATCTGTATGTCTCAGAAGAATGTGGCGATTCACTCACCCCGCCAACACCTACTCCATCTGCTAATGGGGGATTAAAGCTCCAAGCACTCCAAATCAGCAGCTCCCAAAAAAACAATCAAACAACCAAAGCACCTGCAATACTTCCGTCTCAATTAACCAGCGCCAGTGGTAACCATATTTCTCCCGTTGTAAACATGGAAGCACGGCACCTGCGAAGACTCTCCAGTCGGGGAGCATGTGTCACTATCAAATCAAATCAAATCAAATCAAATCACTTTATTGTCACACTACCATGTACACAAGTGCAACAGTAGGTGAAATTCTTGTGTGCAGTTCCGAGCAACATAGCAGTCATGACAGTGAGGAGGAGCACTAGATCTAGATTTACACAACAGGGTGTTCCTGGGATGCAGGTGCATCTCGTGCACAGTCTGCAGGTCTATCGAACACTATGATTGCCCGGTTATGAGAAAACCAACAAATTATGTCCTTCAACCCAGCAGCAGCCATCCGGCTTCCTCCTTCAAAGATTTCAAAGGTAGAACAGTTAACTACTCAGCAGGTAAACAAATCAGTAACAATTTTAATGGCTACGGCTGTGACAAAGATCAGTGCTGTTTCCTGCACATCTGCAATTTCTGTGCCCTGCTAAAAAAGCACCTCAACACTCCCGTCATTGTTTCTTTCCTAGCCAAAGAACAGGCTAATTATCCGGATACATCTTTCTCCCAATTTTTATTGACTGGGCTGAAGCCCACCCTTTCAATTCTCATCTTCTCTCATTAGCCTTATCCATCAATTCACTAAACAACCCCGTAACCCTAGACAAATTATGTTGTGCAGACTTGCAAATATGGCTCAATTTTATCAACCACCGGAATGTCTCACCTTGTTTTACGATGATCACATTTCCTCCCTTAAGGACATCTATTTGTACACGGATTCTGAGGATTCTACCAGGGCTGCTGGTTTGCATCAACTTGGCCTCCCGATCTAATGAACTTACCTCTTCTCTCTGTTTCCTCCACCCCATTCTAACTTTACCGCATCATGGTAGCGGCCTCCCTATGGGGGGGCATAATAGACCACTAAAAGCTTTTAGTCCAGTGTGACAACCTCCAATCTCAGGAATTGGCACCTTTTCTTATATGGCATGTGCCAGGCTCATATTTCTAATATGGTACATTCCAGGCTCAGCAAATTTAATCACTGACTCTCTCTCTCACTTTCTCTTCCAGAGATTCAGAACCTTGGCTCCAGAGGTGAACCCGACTCCAACCCCAGTTCCTCCCTGTTTAGAGCTGAAATTCCACTAAACTCCTCCATCAAGGATCTCTGGACACCATTCTCCAAGCCATATCTCTGCAAACCTTCCAAACTTTCACGAAACCTACAAATTGCCCTTCCCATTCAAAATGCAGCTGCCAGAGTGCTTACTAGAACCAAGAAAAATGATCATATTAGCCCCATTCTTTTGTTGTTACATTGGCTACCTGATAAATGTTTTATTCATTTTAAAATTCTGTTAAATACATACAAAGCTTTGAATGGTCTAGCTCCACAGTACTTAAGTGACCTTCTGACATGCTATATTCCATCACATTCATTAAATTAAACATCGTATGTAGCTTCTCAATATTCCTACCCAAACACATTGCATTCTGTGTTTTATGAGGCTCTGCCAATAGCGTCTTACTGCCTGGTCTTTGCTTCTTTTTGGGGTATTCGAGCTCAGGTCAAGACTCAAGCTTCGAGCCCTCATCCAGGGAGGATAGCGTCTTACTGCCTGGTCTTTGCTTCTTTTTGGGGTATTCGAGCTCAGGTCAAGACTCAAGCTTCGAGCCCTCATCCAGGGAGAGCGAGCCAAACTCATTTACACAATCCTCACTACACTATTACATTAACTTAAAAACTACTGAAATGTTTTTCCATCTAGATCGCTCATTTCGGTATTCTTACATTGTTTCTTATAAAGACTGAAATCAGAAAACAGTCCAGTGGCAATCAATAGTATCATAGTGGTGTCTAGTGGTTGGTCAGGAATATTGTGGATAAAATGTGCAATACGGGCATAAGCTAAAAATATTAATTTTAAAATTACTTTGAATGTTGCTAATCAAGTCAGTTTTTGGAGTCAGAACTGCCCATTTTATAAGCGGTATGTATAATTATTATAAAGAATAAGAAATGCTGTTTGAAGCCGTTTTAGACAAAGTATAAATATCTCACACTGTAGGACACTGCTGTCACTGCTTGACGTTTCATGTCAACTACCTACTTTACATGTTCCTTCTGCAACTTGAATGAAATCAAGCACAACAAACATGTGAAGCACTCACGGTTGCAACAGACCATAACAAATCTCTTCAGGCACAGGTTCTTTACAAACACAGATGTTAGTCATTTATGAACCGCCATACAGTACATCACTATGAACTATTTGATCTCAGACCTCACACATCCCTTCAGACCTCTTCAGACATCCATCCTTTAAGGACCACCATACTGTAGACCACAAACGTCACTACACCTTTATTCTGTAAGGCCTCTTCAAGACATCCCTACAGACTACTACAGATCTCTTTAGACATTAGAGACATCAAAGACCAAAGGCCTTTGAGATCACCACAGAGGCCACAGTAACACATACAGGCAGCTTCTGCTGTTTCTCTGATGCTTATGTTGACTGGAATTTTACACTCTTTATCAACACAAGTGACCTTTGGTAGAGAGGATGCAGGTGTATTGACCAACCATAATATTCCTTTGTCTCTAATCCTGAGTCAACGCAAATGCCCACCCCTCCATACCTGCTTATTTACCCAGTAAACACTCACTCACAGGCTGGACTGTTTAGCCCCCTCTCATCACACACACAAACTCAGTTAAATGGAACGTCCTTGAGTGTCTGCATTGAAAGGGGCTGCAGATATATTGATTCTCTGCAGTACTGGGTGTGTTTTAGGGTTTTTTATGGTTTAGACGATACCTGTCAACATTTGGGTACCAAAATCTGGCAGACCTCTGAGCGGGGGGTGGTGCTATCAACAGTGCAACTGGGTTGTGTTGATAGGTATGTTTAGACCAGTGTTTCCCAACCTTTTTGTTTATGTAACCCCACTGAGGCCATCAGCAATTAGGCTCAAGTATCATCTCACCAAATCAGAAAGGTGTTCCTCTTAAGTGATATTATAATGGATATCAGTTAGCATTAACATTAACTTTTTTTTTTTAAAGTAGCCATTATTACAATGATTCACTTTAAAACAAAAACCAATCAATACTGTGGGGAAACAGACCTGAGCGTGTTTGTCATTTTACAGGTTAAATCATAGAGCAATCATAGAGTGAATTTATTTATAAATAAAATCCAATACACTGTAAGAAATGTCCATACTTTTAACAGTAAAAGACTGTAAAAATGCTACAGTAAAAAAAAAAAATAACTTATATTGGTACACAAGTTACATAAATATAAGTACATTTCTTTTATATATATATTTAAAAAGACAATACTATAGTTTTACGGTAAAATGTTATAAAAACAAAAAAAAAATCTTAGATAGAAAATTATGATTTTCCCATATAATTAATGGTAAAAATGTATATTATGTTTAGCAAGATAGTACATGTACTTTTTACGGTAAATTATTACAGTAAAAAACAGTAATCGGGCTTTCCCAGAATTCCCTGCTTGACCCATTACATTTCATTATATTTTATGGGAATAGATATGTTTCTTTTTATTTTTAATATTAGTTATGTACTTTGGGGTGTTCTGTGTTATATTTGATGTAGTTTAGTTAATGTTTATTGCATAACTATAATTATATAGTTAACCTGATGGTGTTTAGTGTTTGTGTGAGTGACACTGCGTGCTGACTCTACATGTTTATTGCTCCTGATAGGGCCTCTATTGATGAACTTCATGTCATCACGTGCCCTTCTGTAATTACTACGGAGATTAATTATACATTATGAAGTGACAAGCAGATTTTTACAGTTTCAGAGGGTTAATATTATTAAGTTTGTCATTTAATAATATAAACGATGGTACTGCACTGTAAAATGTACCGTAATTTTTTTTTATACTGTAAAATGTACAGGTTGTTCTGTAAAATTTAAACATTTTTACTGTATTTTTTACATAATTATTCTGGCAGTTTTTTTTTTTCTGTAACGGGATTTTCTTTTATTTTTATTTATTTTTTAAAGTTAATTCAAAAGTTGTATTTTCTGTTTTATAGGTCTACAAATGTAAATAAAAAATAATCAAATTAAAGCACCTTATGTACCACATGGGGTTGCAAACCCCTGTTCTTCAGATTTTATGATTTACTGCAAACTTCTCTCTCTCTCTCTTGCTCTCGCTGTTTCTCATAGGGCGGCTGCTTTATATCCATTAGGAGTGACATTCTATTTTGCTGTTTAATCGCATAATTAGCCCCTGCAGCTGCACACATATTACTTCATAAACCTCACCACATGCACATACACTGTCTACTGCTGTCTTACATACACTCAGTATGGCTGTTTCTTTCTCTTGTATAAACTACAACCCTCTGCTAATAATTCCTATTAAAAGAGAGAGAGAGAGAGAGAGAGAGAGAGAGAGGGAGACCTGTATGAGTGTATGTTAAGACAGTTTCTATTACTTCAATAATACAGAATTAGATGTAGAATTAGATTGTTTGCAAACTATCAACAATGCTTGGTATTTTCCAGGCCTTGACAGTCTCATCACAGTGGCAGTGTGTCTTAAAGGGATGGTTCACCCAAAAACTAAAAATTGTCTCATCATTTACTCACCCTCATGCCATCCCAGATGTGTATGAATTTCTTTCATCTGCTGAACACAAACAAAGATTTTTAGAAGAAAAATCTGTTGGACCTTACAATGCAAGTGAATGGTGACCAGGCCTTTGAAGCTCCAAAAATCACATAAAGGCCACAAAAAAGTAATCCATAAGACTCCAGTGGCCACAATCCATATCTCCAGAAGCTGTGGGTAAGAAAAATATCAATATTAAAGTCATTTTTACTATAAATCTCCACTTTCACTTTCATATAATTTCACATTTTGAAAGTGAATGTGACTATTGTTTTTGTAATTTTGCACATTATCTAGTAGACATTATTTACTAAAATGTTTTATTTCTGTCACAAAAATGATATGCTATTTTAATAAAACTAATTACAATTCTCTCATTATTTACTCACCCTTGTGCCATCTCAAACTTGTATGACTTAATTTCCTCTGTAGAACACAAGCATTTTTAAAGATATATGATATCTCCAAGTCAATATATACAAGTCAATGGGGTCCACCACTTTTAAGCTTAAAAAAAAAAACATAAAGACTGCATAATTCATGCCTTCTGAAGAGATATGATCAGTTTTTGGGTGAGAAACAATAAAAGTAACCTCTTGTTCCTGGTTCCAGTGTCGGTTCTTGTTTGTAAGTAGTACAATGACAGCCAGCATACCGATGTTATGTTTCTGTTACCTTCTTCTTCATAAGATTCCTTCATAGTTGTTTTCTCTTCTGATTAAAAGTTCTGCGTTTGGATCCTCACTCTCTCGCCTCTTCCCTACACAACCCTGACATCTGCAGTCTCCATAGCGATCATGATTTGAAACTTGAATACACTTCTGTGCAATTGACACATGTGCAGAGCACACACAGAACGAGCGAGATCAGACCTTAAGGTTACACCATGTCCAGACCAGATGCAAAGAGATAAATTGACAAGTTGTAAAAGATTATCTCTCTTCCATGTAAAAGGCTCGTTTTAATCAACTATGACTACAACAAACGAGTGACAGGACATTATGTTGGTCACTTGGTTTCTTTTTCTGTGTTGTAATGCTTGGTGTCCTAATCAGTGTTAATATAAAAAAAAATATATATATATTTATTTAAGTCTTATTTTTTGTCTTTTGATGAAAATGCCCTTTGTATTTAGTCGCTATTTTTGTCATGTAATATTCACAAATTTTTGTAAAAAATTACAAAACATTGCAATATAATTTTAGAGATGGAAATAACACATTTTAGTTGATAATGTCAAGATAATGTGTAAAATGACAACTTCTTCCATCTCTGTCCATCTTCTTATTATTGATGAAATCACGAGCTAACATTTTTGTCAGTAATTTTGTTGACAAGATTAACACTGGTCCTAACTAGTTGCAACACAAGTAATTTGTCTGTCCTCATGGACAGCAAAAAGGCATGGTGGTCTTGAATTTAAAACTAACAAAATATTTATATCCAGACAGATGTACTATCCAAAATTACGGTTACTCATTTTATTGCTGGTCTTAACTGGCACACCAGTATAGCCATGCCATTCACTTGCAAAACTTAAAGCTGTTTGGCCAGTAGTGTATTTCTGGTTATGCTTTTGAACAAAGGAAAGCTTACTGGTTAAGCTAGTTAAGAAGCTTATTTGGGACACCAGCATACCAGCATCCCATGCTGGGCACCAGCATTTATAAAAGGCCTAAAGGCCCTAACATGGCCATATCTGCAAATGTTCTTCCAGTAGCTGCTTTGAGCAAGTTTAACAGAGATGCTGTAGCAGCTTAATCACACTGCTTTTCTTCCATCTTCCTCTCTCACATATTCCAGAGTCCTCCATAATCTTTCCACAGGCGTGGAAATCAGTCTTTTTACCAGAGGCGATGTCTTTGGCCGTCCTTGGGAGGTGAGTGCGCACACACACACTCTACCGTACAGACACACAGACAGAGCAAAGACAGAGATAGCAAAAGGTGTGGGGGTCCATTAGGGGTTTTAAGCTTCAGGGACAACCATTTGTATTCCTCTCACACTGATGACAGAGGGTGTTTGTGTACATATGTGTGGATCACAAGGCAGTAGGAGGATTTTGTAGGTGCTGAAATCAAAGGCTGAACATTCCCCTCAGATGGACCGACAGCAGATTATGTGATGCTTTTATCTACGCTTTCTTGCTCTATCTGTGGGAAATATAGTGAAAGTCATGTATGGTCATATTTTAAATGTGAAGCATGTAATTTGGAATACCAAAAAAAATATTTTTTATTGTTTTCAAAAAGGTTTTCAGAATGCTCACACCATCTTCCATTTGTTGGACAAACAGATCATCTTGCCTCAAACTCATGCCATTGGTTGTATATATATATATATATATGTATGTGTATATATATATACATTATACATACATGGTTGGTGAGTAACTGACAGGATTACTTATTTAAAATACAAAATATCAGTAACAGTATTCCACTTCAGTTACAATTTAAATCATTGGTAATTAGAATACAGTTACATTCAAAAAGTATTTTGATTACTGAAGATATTACTTTTCATTTTATTGTCATTTTTTATTTAATATTTAGTTCTTTCAGATGGAAAACATTTATACATATAAATGATGCGATCCAAAGTGCATTTGAACAGCGGTGAAACACTTTATTATGATGTGTTACATTCATACGAGCAGACAGAGAAGTAAGTTTGAAGTAAGTTTGGAGCACAAGAAATAGAAATAAACCTTGTGTAAATTGTCAGCTTTATGTTAAGCTAAAATGCTATTTCTAGCCATTTAACATGCACATGTTAACAGACACGATCATATTTTTTTAATCATTTCTTTTTCTAGTAAGAGCTTTGATATTAGGGCTTGATAATAATTTTTGCATTTAAAAATCCTTAAAACAAGATCAATTTGATTTATCTTGTTTTAGATACAACACTGCATAAGTACTTTGATCAATTCTATTGTATATTATTGATCAATCTAAGGTATGTTTCGGTAATCTTCCCTTCTGCCATTGCTGTCATATCTCATTCATGCCTGTGCCCATTCCATGATGTTTGGTGTTATTCTAACACATCTCTTGACCAATTGTGATGCACCAAATGTAATGTGTCACTACATGAGATCTGTTTAAGGGTGATTTAGCAAGGAAAATCAATACTTGAAGTCTATTAAGTTAATTGTTGCCAACAAACACTGAAGTGTGTGAGAAAGAGAGAAAGTGAAGACAAAAATAAAATTCTGAAAATGTCTAAATCTGAATGAGAGAAAACCTCACACACTGTTAAAATGTAGTTTTAAATTAAATGTATGTGTGTGTGTGTCCAGGTATTACTCTATGTTGTGTTACCAAATATTACCAAATGTCCCCACAAGTATAGTAAAACCTGCAATTTGTGACGTTGTGGGGACAATCAGTCGGTCCTCGTGAGAAAAAAAAAGCTTATAAATCATAATAAATTATGTTTTTTTGAAAATGTAAAAATGTAGAAAGCTTTTTTGTGAGGGTTAGGTTTAGGGGTAGAGTAAGGGGATATAATCTATAGTTCGTACAGTATAAAAATGATTATGTCTATTGAGAGTCCTAATAAGGATAGCCGCACCAGTGTGTGTGTGTGTGTGTGTGTGTGTGTGTGTGTGTGTGCATGTCTGACAGATGCTGCTCAACCACCTCTTAATTGACTCTGACTCTGTTGTCTCCATCTTTGAGGATTGTGGCCTTTTCAGTAAACTGTCAGTGCAAGAGCTCAACAGATTTGTGCTGAACAGGTGAGACATGAAGATGACACAATAATCATACACACACATAGCTGAGTGCTCTGCAGAGCTTCTGTCTGGAGCTCTTTTTAATGGGCAACTCAATATGGCCGGCTGATTTATTCTTCTGTATCATTTAGTTCAATTAAATATATTGGGCTGGAAAGAGTCCCGAAGGGCTCATTCTATCACCCAACACTAATTATTTTCAATCACAGTGACCTGACCATGACACTGCCCACTGTTCTATGGATTACTAAACAGTGTTAGCACTTGTGTCTGTAAACAGATGTAACGAGATAAAGGGAAAGAAACAAGGACAGAGGAGAGAGATTATGTTGCTTTCTTCAGACTGTTTAATTTCCACCACAGCAATGCTTGATGCTGCCTTGCTGTCTACCTAGGCAGCTCCCTTCTAATATTATTGTCCAAACCAGACATGATACGACAAGTTCCGCTGACAAGCAATTTGTCTGTCCATGTTGAACGCAAAACTGCTGCATGACATGACACAATTAAGGAAAATATTGCAGCCAACAAAGCCTGGAAAACAAGCCCAGCAGTGACCGCCCTGCATGACATACTGTGAATGATGCAATCACATTCACAGTGTCTCATGCAAGTGGGGCTCTCCATATATTCTCATACTATTTAAATATTTGTATTTATCTAAATATTTTGCAATAAACTTAATATAAATTGTTTCTTATAATCAAAAGTTGTAAATCAATAGTTTAATACAGTTGTAACGCTTGGTGCCCAAGGAGTCAAGAGGAAGAGAGGAGACGCAGGAGTAGGAACTTAATCCTTTAATCACATAAACAGGAGTGGAGCAGACGCTGGAGTGGAGCAGACCCTGGAGTGGAGCAGACTAAAGGCTCAACAATACAATTGTAATACAACAAATGGCATACAGGTGAGGATAACAAGAAGTGATTAGGGCAGAGGATACTGGAAAACGTAGTGCAGGAGAAAGCTTCAAAATAAGAGTCCTTAGACACTGTGGAGACAAACTGTGACAAAAAAATTTTTTATTCGATTAATTTGCAATGCTCTATTAAGGGATTATAGTTAATTCCCTCATGAAATTCGTCCTGTATTGCAAATTTCTGTCCAAATTTCCAATTCTTTTTTGCTTTTAAGTTTGGAATATATTTATACATCTCGGAGCTGGTTGGTTTGGTGTAAAAAATACAGCTAAAAAAGTGGGCAGGCATTGTTGCGCCCTGTTGTGGCTAGTTTGGACAAACACTCAGATTTACATGGAAGCTTTTATCACATTTATATTTAGCATTTACATTTACATTTATGCATTTGGCAGACGCTTTTATCCAAAGCGACTTACAGTGCACTTATTACAACCTGGAGTTAAGTGCCTTGCTCAAGGACACAATGGTGGTGGCTGTGGGATCGAACCAGCGACCTTCTGATTAACAGTCATGTGCTTTAGACCACTACGCAACCACCACTCATTAGCAGCAACTCAAACAGCCACACAACTTCTCCCGTGATAGTTGATTTAAAAAAGTTTGATGTTCGTATGTTGCTAAAAGCTGGATTACACTACACAATTTAAAAATATGAACAGATTTAAAAAAAGGCATGATACACTTATCAACTCTGAAAATCACTATGGACAAAAACATGGCAACTCACACCAAATGACTGGGTATCATGCATTATCCGACTGTCAAGTTGGTCCAATCCAGTCACAAAGTCATGCAGAAATCCTCTCAAACTAGGAGCCACATGACAGATGTAAACAAAGATGGATATGGGATCTCGCTGCTGTTTTTATTATGTTGGCTTGATTTCTGGCAAACTTGCCACATATTTGCCGCAAATTCGACACTCTTTATTTTCATATTCAAATGAGTTGTGAGGGAAACTATTAATCGTCGCCAGAGGTTTTCTGCAGGTTCACCACTACCAGTGAAGAGCTGCAAACTTCTGGCAAACATTTGTGGTGAATCGCAAGCTCATTTGCATGTGAAAATAATGTGTGAGAAATTTGGGCCAAGTTTGCAGCAAGTTTGTCCAAACTCTAGATAAGTGGTAAGAAATAGGAGTCGTACCCATCATTAACTTTACAAAAATCTACAGAGTGGAGCTGACTAGTCCCGACTAGCACCAACTTGGCCCAACTGAAAATGAAATCTTAAATTTGTGGTAAAGTCATGTAGAGTAATCCAGCTTTAAGATAACATAATATTCCATTGAGCACTATCATACATAAAATACATAAATATTACATAAATTAGACCCTTTTTTAATTAAACATTTTCAATCTATTTATTTTTTTATGAAATATATATTCATAATATTCAACATGTCTTAAATCTTCTGCCATCTTGAATTAATTTATTGCACTTGTTGCAACACATTCTGGGATTTATTTTCTACACAAAGGATATTTGCGATGCTGCCTTAGATTTTGGCCAAAAGAAGGTATCTTAAAAGGAATAATAAATAATAATTATGCTACATATCTTTTTGGAACTGCCTTCTTGTTGGGGAAATGCTGCCTATCTTGGCATATTTTGGAGCAGAGCAAGTATATCGCAGGGGCGTAGCACCAAATTTTGGGCCCTGGGTACAAACCATCTTGCTGGGCCCCTGTACCAAATATGTATGTATAGAAAACTGACTTCTAAGGGGCCCCCCCTGCCTCGGGCCCTGGGTACTCGGTACCCTTTACCCCCCCAGTCCGACGCCCCTGAGTATATGGGCCCTGGCACAGTCAGTGCTGATTGAGTTTCGGACTACTTCATGTTTCATATCATCTATGAGAAATAAATTAAGTGAAATACTTCAATTCTGCTAAGATGTACAGTATGTACAGATCCTGGTGTGAAAAATACATATTAAACCACACGCAACCTAATCTAGCAATTGAGCATGCGATGTCCTCCAACATAATGACTGACTTTGGAAATATTTAGTTGATGGCGTGTTTGAGTGAAATTGAGCATGCAACGCAAAATCACCTCTTATCAACGGATGTCATATGATAAATACTTTTGCCTGTATGGGTAAGTTAATGAGCCCTTCCTCATATTAGGCAGGGGTGGTCATCTTTGCGGCGAATTTCCAGCTGGTACGCGCTCCTGCTCCTGGAGTCTCACCCACGATCATCCATCATCCTCAGTGTCTAATCATCCTTCCGACAACGGCGCTTACATAGAGTTGGTGAGATCCGCTCTCACGCCTTGACAACCCACAAGGAAATTACTTATTTATCATTCACAGGCCAGTGATTGCAGAGCACAGGCTGTCTCATGCACACACACTCTTCAATTGAGTTGAAAAGCACTTTTTTTCACTTGTTTTGTCTCTATGTTTTATAATCCATAGAATCAACTACTGATATAAAAGTTGTCATAGTGACTTTCTTTGCGTAAATGCTATTATAAAGATATGAGCTGTGATCTGGTCTATAGCAACAAAAATACAGTAGTTTCACACAATTCAATGCATTTTTCTGGTCAATGGCTGTGCCGATGACAACAAATTTGTCTTTATGTATACCAATTTGTCAAAAAAGTTTGAGAACACTTGTGAAAATGTTTCTATTTTGCATTTTTCTATTTTAATAGTTTATTTTTTCATTTCAAATTATAATATCAGCATTCAATAGATTGAGTGAGAAATTTGTGCAAAACATGCATGTGAAATATCTTGCATATTAATTTTCACAGAGCATCATGTGAAAGTGCTTTAATGAAAGAAAACCTGTCCTTTTGCACAAAATGAGTTGAACTTTTTGTTTAGCCTCCCTTAGAATACACGGTACGTGATCATGAGGAAGGATTACATCAAGATGTAGATTGGAATGCAGGTGTAATATTTATATAAATAAAATAGTCTACTCCTCCCTCGCTGTTGCTGGCATGCCAGTGATTACCCCTCCATGTGCCAATGCTGGCACACGTGCTATAGGTTGCGACCCATGATGTGCATCATAGATCGGATGTCGCTTACTGTCTAAACTGTGCAGGTGCCATAGTGACATCTCTTAAAAGGGTCATTTAACACATATCACTACATACCCCTGTTCAACATGTTACCTGCAACATAAAAGTTTCTTTTTTTTTTCTTTTATTAACAATCCATTTCAATGTAGCACATAATCTATGTAGTGGGCTGGCTTGACAATTGCCCTACTAGATCGGGTGCACTGTTTAGGTCTGCCAGATGCCTCTTTTAGTGTTGCCTTATGACGTTGCTATGAGTCTCTGTGAAGCGAATCATCTTCTGTACTCTTGGTGTTTCTGGGGCTGGGAACAACATCTCATGCAGGTGTCTCCTGTTCCAACTCAAATTATTTCCATTAGTGGTTCGAACAAAGTCGTTTTTGGGGTCATCAGATTTCTTAAGTACAGTTCCTGGATGCCAGCTTCTCCTTTCTTTTTCAAGCACTCGTACATATTGTCCTTGGCTGAGTGGAGGTAAGACTCTGCGGCTGTGAAGATTGTGGTGTTTTTTCATGTCTTCATTTCTAGGTGAAATCAATACTCCTCTCTACCCAGCTCTCCATGGCTTGGTAACAGGGTGGCAACAGGCCTCCCTAGGAGTAATTCTGCAGGTGATTGTAGCCTGCTGTCAATGGGGTTTGCTCGGACTTGTAACATGCACATGTGAAAGTCACCTTCAGGTTTCAGCGTCTTTTTAATTATTGCTTTGATAATGTCGTACATGCCTTTCAATTAATCCATTGCTTCTTGGGTAACGTGGTGAGCTGGTGGTGTGTGTGATGCCCCAGTCTGCTATAAATCTTCTGAATGATTGACCACTGTATTGAGGTGCATTGTCAGTCATTATTTCATCAGGCAGACTGAAGAGTGGCATGTACTGTTCCATCTTTTGTGTGACAGCATGACTGGAGACTGGCACATGCATTTCCCCAACCAGTGGAGTTCAATAAGAAGATATTGGTGGTTGTTTACTTCAAAAATATCTGAGGATAGATATTTCCATGATCTAGAAGGTGTTTTGTGTAGAATGAATGTTTATTTGGGGTTGTCATTTTGGTTTTCTGCACATGTACTGCATGATCTACAGATCCTTTCTATGTCATTGTTTATCTTTGTCCAGTAGATGCTTTCCCTAGCTAGCTGACATGTCTTTTCTATGCCTTGATAGCCTGCATTTAGTTGCGTGAGGATGTCATTGGTTATAGAATCCATAATCGTCATGGTTACTGTTGTAACCTCCGTTCCCTGATGGAGGGAACGAAACGTTGTGTCGAATATAGTGACATAAGGGGTCTTTCTTGAGAGCCTAGCGTACCTCTTAACTTGAGAAAAGGCCATTGAGAAATTGTGGGGATTTACCCAGCGAAACTGAGCCTGTTGCTCTCCCCAAATCACCTTCATTGTTGGCCGGCAGGTGCAGGGGGCAGCTGAAGTGGCTTTCGCTCAGAAGGGAGAAAGCCGTGATCGCAACGTTGCCATGGCTATGTTCTCGCAATGAGAACATAAACCATTCATAAATGCTGCCTCCGTGTGATTGCAGCCCAGACACGAGAGGCAGCGCTTATGACCATCAGTGTGGAGAGAAAACAACCACATCCTGGAACTACACAGAGACGGAAAGACATCTTTAAAAAGATGTGTCCTGAAAAGGACGTGCAACGCCTGCTGTGTATTGCTCTTTTGTGATTGAAAATATAAATATATTATAATGATACTTCTCTTTTAGAGGAGTATATACTCTTTTACATATGCGCTGTAAAAGCGCCAGGGGCGTGGTCTGAACAGTGGGCAGAGAGGGAGAAAGCTGCTGGTAACGCGCCATAGATCCAACAGTAATACTCTGATAGAGGTGAGTGGAACAGTAGTGAGACTCAGCTTGCTGCTGCACAACCGCTCGGCTCCAAAGAAAAAATCTGACCTACAGACGCACGCCCGCTTCCCTTTATACACGTATATCTGGGGGCAGGACATGCAAATTCTGTCTACCAATTTCTCTTTCCCTTTTCTCAAGTTCAGAGATATGTGAGGCTCTCAAGAAAGACCCCTTGTGTCACTACGTCGAGTGAGTGACAGAAGGGGAATGCTAATTTGCCTCTGAATGGCCAGAAAGCTCCCAGGTCATTCAGTAGGTCTGATCCCCTTGTCCACATACAGGTTGCTGAAGAATTATATACTTCTCTGCTTGATTGTGCATCTGCTGCTGTTGAATACCAGACATGTCTCCACTTCGCATTCCATTAGTTTGAGCAGGTTTCAGTCATGATCTTCTTCATTGGCTCCGTAGACTGCTAGGGTCTTTTCTTATAATGCCTAATGAGGTTGGAGACCACCTGGCAAGGCTTATGAGGCCATTCCTCCATACAGAATCACTACAGTTCCTTCAAATTCAGAGGTCCATATTGATGGACTCTCCTCTTCAGTTCACCCCACAAATTTTCTATGGGGTTCAGGTCAGGGGACTGGGATAGCCATGACAGAACCTTGATTTTGTGGTCAGTGAACGTTTTTTGTGTTGATTTTGAATGTTTGTTTTGGATCATTGTCCTGCTGGAATATCCAACCAGGGCCCAGATTTCTGGCAGAAGCAGCATTTTTTTTATTTTTATCTGTTGGTATTTGATAGAGTCTGTGATGCCATGTATCCGAACAAGATATCCAGGAACTCTGGCAGAAAAACAGCCCCACAGCATTAAAGATCAAGCACCATATTTAACCATGAGTATTGGGTACTTCTTCATCTCTGTGTGCGCCAAACCCATCTCTGGTGTTTGCTGCCAAAAAGCTCTTCAGACCATAAAACTCAGTCACATTTGAAGTTCCATTAGTGTCTGGAACCACTTGAACCATCCTCCTCACTGTGCATGGAGACAATATAGACACATGTACTTTTCCAGGCCGATTCTTAAGATCTTAAGTGGAACTGGACATTTTCAATGCTTTGGCAATTTTCTTATAGCCACTTCCCATTTTGTGAAGCTCAACAACCTTTTGCCTTACATCAGAACTATATATTTTTAGTCTAACCCACTGTGATTGATGATTAAGGAAATTTTGCCTGTTTTACCTCATATGTATACCCCTGCAAAATAGGAAGTCATGGCTGAACAATTTCATGTTACTAGTCTCCCAGGTGAACTAATAAATATAAAACATGACTGGGAATATATTTCAGATATATTTTAAATTTTACTGCACATCTGACCTATATTTTTTAGTCTAACACACTGTGATTGATGATTGGCCCGTGTGTTACCTCATATTTATACACATGTGAAACATGTAATGGCTGAACAATTTCATGTTCTTAGTCTCCCAGGTGCACTAACATTTTTTAAATGTGAATGGGAATATACTTCAGATATATTTTACTCATAAGAATTTCTAAAGGTGCCAATAATTGTGGCCAATGTGTTGTGGAGAAAAATATTCATTAATAATGAGATATGTCCCCTTTTTCAATTGTTTAACTTCAATTAATGAAGTTAATTGAAGATGTTTGTGAATTTTTTAATTAAAGATCAAAAGGCAAAATTATACAGATTTATTTTTCTCAGCATTCTTTGCTCATAGGTGCATAATTTGCTCAAGGGTGCCAATATTTTTGGCCACAACTGTATACTACAAATACATTAATATATCTATGTACTAATTGAAAGTACCATGTAATTGCATGTATTTAAACGGGCTGGTTATGACATCATCACAACCTCAAACCTATTTTTTTTCCAACAAAATGAAATGCTGTCTGTAAAGCCAGCTACTACTGGAACACTGGTGTATCTTGTGTATGGGTTCTTCCTGTTTATGCATTTATTAAATCAGTCTCAATCAGACAGTCTTTTGTTGTTTGTGTCTGCATTCAACAACGATATGCATGTACAGTTTGCCCTGTGTTGTGTACTATTTGTAAAGCAGTATGTTACATATGACATTGTGTGACTTGAAGAGTTAAGTGTTGAAGAGGTAAGCCCCCTGGCCTTTGTAAATCAGCGATAAGATGGTCCAGTCAGACGTCTTTGTTTTTATTTTTTTCACTTTTCTTTGTTCAAAGGGCAAAATGGCACATTTTCCTATTGTAATAAAATGACAGGTGTTAAAACTACACAGAATTATATTCCTTTCTAAAAATATACTGTAATGTCTGTTGATGTATCTGCTTGGGGACTTTCTATTGGCTGTTGTGTTTGCATAATTAATGAGGTAGGTATGTGTAGGTTTTGGGGACTGTTTGTGGGTTTTATTAACTAACATTTAAAAGTAATTGGTATTATAGTTATGTTTTGAGTTCAGCTTAATGTTAAATATGTTTTATGTTATGACAAGGGACTATATTTTAGGTATCCTGGTTGAGATAAGTGTTACTTTTAGATAGTAATGATCATGTGTGACATTGTTTAAGACGTAATGCTATACTTCCATGTTACCATTGTAGATTGTTTCCAGTGGCTTTAAGACTCTCTATGATTGGTCCCTAATATACTTCCCAATAATACCCATACTATAATACATTTAATGTAAGTTCAAGAAGTAAATCTATTATTGCCAGCCAAAACGCAATTGTGTATAAGTTTACATTGAGTCAGTTCTTTGTATTTCAAAAATGTAATACAAGAGTATATATTTAAAGTGTACTCAAGTAAATTTGAAATAGTTCCATTTTAACACAACCAAGTATACTTAACAAATCTTTAGTTGCACCAAAACACTGCTCTCGGCAAACTAAAGTCAGTTGTTCCAGTTTAACCAACTTTATGTATACCAATTTATAGTCTGCCAGCAATACACTTTAGTATACTGAAGCACCCAAGAATAAAGCATGCTTAAGTATATTATTTTTTCACTAGGGATCATTTAAAGCAAATGAAGACTTTTTTTTCTTTCAAGAATTATTTCTACCCCCACTCACATGGACAAAAGGCAAAAATAATCACCTTAATAAATAAGAATCAATACCTAATTAAAAGACCAACAAGGTATTGATATATCACAAATGTTCTAGAAAGTCGTCCAGGCGGGACATTAAAATACGAGCAAATGATCGATTAATTTGATCAAAACAAAGTCTAAAGACTCTTTGTTCCTCTGCATTGGAACCTAGACTTGTTATTTCATGTGCTGTTTCAAATAGACTAGTAATTGTTTTGAAATGAGAAATCAGAGTGGTTAATGCAGACTATACCGGTCCATCATTTCAATTCAATGGCAGTTGTTAGGGACTCACTTTAAAGCTTAAAAAAGGACCTAACAATATCATAATTGTAGTCCATGCAGCTCATGCATCTACTTTTAAGTCTTCTGAAGTCATATGATATGTTTTGGTGATGAGATGAGAACTGCTATGAGCTATATTTAAAAAGGGGTTAAAGCATGTTGAAGACACAGAGTGAGAGAAAGTAGAATGGTGTGATGCTGTTCTAGTCTAAGATTGTTACTCATATTCTAGACTGTCTCTCCAAGAGGAAAATCTAGTGCTTTCTTGTGGCTCGACTACACAAACATGGCAAAGACAGTTGTGTCTTGGCACTGCCACAGACATAGCTGGAACAATCTCTCAACGGCAGAAGCCAGGGAGTGTGTAGATGAGAATGCTGTCAAAATAATTACTATAACAATCCACAATAGGTTAGAGAATAATGTTTGCATTTGTGGAGTTGCATTAGCATGGTTTAGGTCATATTTAGCAGACCGCTACCACTTTGTCTATGTAAATGAGGAATTGTCAAACCAAACAAAAGTAAAATATGGAGTGCCATAGGGATCAGTTTTAGGGCCTATGCTTTTCTCCTTGTATATGCTTCCCCTGGGAGATATTATCAGGAATCGTGGAATAAGTTTCCACTGCTATGCCGACACACATCTTTATATTTCTTCAAAACCTGATGAGATTTCACAATTCTCCAAATTAGTGTATCAATTAAATAAAAGATTGGATGGCCAGAAATCTCCTACTCAATTCTGACCAAAAAACTAACTTTTTACAGACAAATAAGAACACTACAATATAATTTGACTAATTATAATTATTATTCAATGACTTATTTTTAAACAATTAAAAAAAAAATGTAACTATAAAATACAATTAACAATTGTATTTTATCTAATTACACAATGATGATTCATCGACATTATAGACATTACAGTTTTATCTTCTGTAAAGCTGCTTTGAAACGATGTGTGTTGTGAAAGGTGCTATACAAATAAAATTGAATTGACTTGACACTAATGCTGCAGAGAAAACCCTGAGTTACAATGCATGTAACTGTTTTAGTGTTATCAGCACGCTCACACACACACACACACGCACGCACGCACGCACGCACGCACACACACACACACACACACACACACACACACACACACACACACACTCATATGCACCTGCAAAATGTCCTAATGGTTCATCATAATACTTATTTTTATCACTTTCCATTATGATAATTCATTGCCATTTTCACCAGAATAAAGATATGAAACGCAAGAAGACATAGGGGAATATATTGTGAATGTGTTTGCATGAAACATCACTGCACAGTCAGTTGCGTTGGTGTTTCAATCAATACTGTATTGTGTATATCTATATCAGGGGTCGGGAACCTATGGCTCACGAGCCACAAGTGGCTCTTTGTTAAAAATCAAGTGGCTTGCTGGGTGTCTCACCATTCACCAACATATGATAATTTAAAACTTTCTAGACATAATTTTCCTGCAGAAAGTGTGGGTGCCATTGCAAAGCTTGAAGTCAGTGACACTGTTTTGATTTCCTTTCTTCTGAATTTGTCATACAGCCTACTCCTTGTGAACAAGGTTTGAAATGAACACCCGCCAAATGCAGATTTTTCATGCAGAGTATTTAGCTGATGTACCAGCCACTGTGGAAGGCAACATGTAAGACTTCTCGGAGTGATATATTACAAGAAATCTGACACAAAGACGCATGATTATATTTTGAAGAACAGACGAAAGAAAAGCTGCAAATGCGCTTCCGATTTTCTATGTGCACAATGAGCTCCGCTGTTCATGAGTGCAATGAAAGCGCTTCTCCAAAACACGCACATGCATAGAGTTCTGGGCCTCGTTTCCCAATAACTATTGATCTTAGCAGTTAAGAGCATTTTCTACAAGTGATTTTATGGACATTCTTTTTTTATTATGTGCACCCACCACCCGCAAAATGTGACGAGGCTCAATCCAGTTCGCGAGCTCCTCGTCCAAATGTATTTCATGCTTGAGTAATTTTCCTCATCTAGCCGCAACAGGTGGGTGACCTGTAAATCATCACGGAGTGACACATGACAAGAAATGATGTTAATCAAAAAGACGTGCTTGAAGAAACACACAAAAGAACTTTAAGAACAGACAAAAGAAAAGCCATCAGTGCCTGATTCGCTGTTTGTTCAGAGGTGTGGAGCAAGCTCATGTAAAAAGTTATCACAAATTTTTCTCTATTTCATTTGACTGAAAACTTTTTGCAAGAATAATGTTATCTATGAGAATGCTGTAAATGATCTCCGATCATCTCCTGAGGTGCTGTGAGTTTTGCGTTATTTCCACGGAGCAGTTTGCTCTTACACATTACGAATGCAACTCTTCAGGTTCATTAATATATACAGGTATCTTTGTATTAAAGAAACAAAGATGAATGTGATTAAGTCATAAAGTAATACAAGACATGTTCACCTTGAACCTAAAATTGTGTTCAATTTACTTTTTATTTAGGCAGCATAAACGGTATTACTAAAATGCATTACAAACACATTTGATAAGAACACACATTTGGCAGCATTTTTTGGAAACACAAGGGTATTTACAGTATTAGGCTTCTTTATTATGATTATTATTATAATTATCTTTACATTTATAATTGTCTTTAGTTCTTAATTTGTATGCTATTAGTAATTTTTCACCTGTTGCTGTGTACTGATACTTAAGTGATCAATAAAGCAAAAATATTCACCAAACATGGGGGTTGACCATATAATTGGATATCGCAATATTTGCGTTAAAATATTTGTTGAATATTGCCCAGCCCAAAAGGGAAGTAACATTTTTCATGAACAATTGTAAAATTAAGTAATTTTATGGAGACCCTCACAAACACGTGTACTCAATTCCATATTGCAACATGTTACCTATTAACTTTTGCATATTTGTTTGTTTATGAGTAGTCTGTGAGTAATATAAATATTTTATTTTATTGAAAAACTTTTTTTTGAAAATAGTAAATAATTTGTTTGTGGTATGGCTCTTTTGAAAAAATGCATCAACCAAAAATAAAAAAATTGGCTCCTTAGTGATTCCAGACCCCTGAACTAAAGGCAAGCCAGGGAAGAAATCACCTCTTAGTGAAATAAAATGGGGTATCAGGAAGCTCAACATTTTAGACCCTGAGCCCTAAAGAGAGGAATAGATGAGTCATGTGTCAATATTCCTCATCTTTCTTCTCAGTTATAAACACTTTATGTTATGCTTTCTCTGACCCTGATTCAAAGAATTGTTTACTGCCCTTTCACTGAACTCAGTATGTTTATTCAAATTGAATGACTTAAACCTGCAACTACAAATGGCCAAGGTAAGTATGCTTACCATAATGAGCCAATCCGAAGCTCCTTCCTTCAGTCACGCCTGATATTTGTTTTGCGAACTAATGTGTTATTAATTGCTAAAATGGATATCTGCAGTGTAAGCATCGATGACATCCATGGATTTCGCAAACTTGATTTCAATGGGAAAATGGAATTACTGTCTTAAGGCCGCCCAAAACCTGCTTTATTAGACCTTCACACTCAAAAAGGAAAAATCATGAGGGTATTCCATAAAGCATGGTACGAGAGGAAGGAATCTCCTTCGTTGTGCTCAAATAAAGGGCACGATTGCTGCTGTGGATAACAAACTGCAGGACTTTGATGTCTATGATGCGCAATTTCTTCAGAAATGCATCCATCTCAATCTCAAAGCAGGGTGAACAAGAGACAACCATTCCATCAGATATGAGAGGAGGAAACATTTTGACAGGATTTCTAAAGATATCAGCACACAAATGCAAGCGCAATTCCATGATTTCAACAGTTTGAGTTTCGTAGGCCTACTGCAAGCAATTAATCCAAATGTCAAAGAGTTTGACAACAAAAAAAGCCTGACAGTGTATGCTAAATTCTTTGACTGTCAGACTCAGGGTCGATCTTGAGGAGGTGAGGGACAAAACACCTGTTGAAATACTTGGATTTCTAATGCAACATGATTCAGTTCCTCAGGCAACAAAGTTGCTTAAGTTAGTCTTTACAATACCAGCAAAAACAGCATCTATTACTGAGACAGGTACTTTTACAACAAAGTGAGACTTTTATAATAGAGATGTCCATTAGAAAGGATGGATGGATTTTGTGTTTAAGTAAAGGTAATATACAGTATTTATTAAAAATCTGTGTTATTGATAGTAGGTCATAGATATTAGATCATATGAACTGCGATCTGGCAATCATGTATGTTTTATTGTTGGAACAATAGGGTGCAGTGTCTATTTAAGGGATGTAGACTGCCGTGTCTATGTTACATTTCAATCTGGTTACGATTGTCTTTGGTGGTCAGATTAGTTCATTGCTGCTGAACATTCCAGTGGTTTTGAACTGTGGGAAGAGGCCTATGATGTTGAAGCATATCTAGCTAGTAACTGGCAATCTTTTCTTTTTTTATTTTTGCCGTATTTTTAAAAACAAGCTCTTCTGGCACTATGGTTCTTTGTATGATTTAATGGACATAAACTCGACTGAATATATACAGAAATCCAATCAGTTTGTAAAATCAAGGATACATTTTTACACATTTTATTCATAAAATTCTAAGAATATAAAATGACATTCTATGATGTGCGGTACATTTTAGCTCACTCTGAAAATTCTTTATTTTCTCATACTATTTTCATGTCATTTTAGATTTAGGCAATGTACACAAGAACGGTATATAAACTGTCAATCACAATGTGGCCAATAGAGTGGTGTCAGAAAAATGACTGGTGCAGGACAATAATGATTGAAGTGTTGACATGAGAGAACAGGGAGGGAGAGAGAGTGAGAGGGGGGAGCTAGAAAGAGATTGTGGGCTTTCATTTGTCAGAGGCTTTTGAGAGCGTCAGCCTGTGTGCAGAGGCTAAACCTTAGACCATGCAGAAGTGATCCATCTCCATCAAAGCACACATACACACATACACACTGATTCTGCTGTTACAGAGCTGGAGGGGGTTTAGACCTACATCATGCAAGTGTGTTCGGTTAGCAATGCATTATAAAAATACTCTAATAGCAGGCATATTTGTCACCCATGATTAATTTATTCCACAACCAAAAGTTTCAGATAATAAGGGGGTTACTGAGATAAAGGCAGTAGTATTCGGTTCCTCATGTAATCTCATCATGGCAGTCACCATGAGGGGGTAAAACTCCAAGTAAAATTTAACAGCTTTTTCTTTGCTATTGATATGACAACATGATCACACCAAATCGGCATGTAGCTTACAAAAGTTCATGTACTCTGAACTGCAATTAACTTTCCCTGTTGTGCTGCTGATAAGGTGTTGCGCTACACATAAACAATAGTGAGCGCATTTTAGAGGTTGCATTTTCACTCTAAAACTACACAAACATTTTACACCACTGATGGTTAGGTTAAAGGGATATTTTTTAAATTTAAATTCTCTCTCATGCCATCCCTTTCTTTCTTCTGCTGAACACAAACAACGATTTTAGAAGTATGTCTCCATGCTGTAGATCCATGTAATGCAAGTGAATAGTGACCAGACCTTTCAAGCTCCAAAAATAACATAAAGGCATCATAAAAGTAAACCATATTTATCCAGTGGCTAAATCTATGTCTTTAAAAGCAATATGATAGGTGTGGGTGAGAAACAGATTAATATTTAAGTCCTTTTTTTTACTATAAATCTTTACTTTAACTTTAACATTCTGAAAGTAAAAGTGAAGATTTATAGTAAAAAGTATTTAAATATTGATCTGTTTCACACACAAAGCAATTGCAACGATTTAATAGACATATATTAAACCACTGGAGACATATGGATTACTTTTATTCCGCCTTTGTGATTTTTGGAGCTTGAAAGGTCTGGTCACCATTCACTTACATTGTTTGGACCTATAGAGCCGATATATTCTATTTTGTGTTCAGCACATAAAGAAATTCATACACATCTGGGATGGCATGAAAGTGATAAAATGATGAGAAAATGTTCATATTTGGATGAACTATCCCTTTAAGGGTTGTGGTTTGGGTAATAGAATATGTATTCTGTATGCATTCATGACAATATTACTGTTGGGCCTCATGTGCACAGATTGGAGACAAAGGGACCGTCATAAAGCATGACTGAGGCCTTTAGGAACACTCAAAGCCTGATAACACACCAAAATCAAACAAAGGGAGTCCAACCAGATGACAGATTCCATCAAGCCTTGCTCACTTTACACCTAGGTGTGAAATTCTGAAGGATCGAACTCAACTCCTATTGGATGAAACGCAAGACCGAACGCGTCCCTCAACCATGATGTCATCGAGAGTATAAGACCTATTCCTATTAAGATTCCTATTAAGCTTGCTTCCAGCGACAGTATGCGGCATGTCTAGTTGCTGCCCTGCTGCTCCTAGGTTTAGCCTCGTTGCCCAAGGAAGTAACATACGTACCTGAACTTTGGCCGTACAATCTCAATCTCGCTGGATGAGCCGAGAATCTCCGTGTTCCACCGAGCACGCAAACAGATCAGATGGAGACCGCCGAGCAATCCGCGTTTCACCGTTTTTGCCTGCAAAAGTGAAGAAATAAGATCCATCTTCTTTCTTTAACCGATTTGACTTCGCTGATATCTCCGCCAACCCGTAGAGAATCAGCCGAAATACTGGAAGGAAAGGAAACAGCCTCCCATCATCACCTGAGCTTCGAGGAACCGAGTAAAACAACAGACGAACACACATTCTACCCATGCCCTAACAGGACTCAAGCAAGAGGTTTACGTCTGGGCAGAGATAGATTATTATAGTGTGTTATTCTTGAGTATCAAGGTTGTTACTTGAACATTTTTCGGACCGCTGAGCCCGCTCATTGCTGCTAATAAAACTCAAAGTACTACTGTAACTTACTGTTACCACGAATGAGATTTTCTGTGTTGTCATCTAACCACATTGGTCTGTTTGTGCATTTCCACCATTCCGGGTGAGATCCATGTTAAGCGGGCAGACGCATTAACCAGTCTCTCCCCCCACATTCTCGGTCACATTCTCTGGCCAGAAACCTTGCGTGACAAAATCTCCACAAGAGCCACATCTGCCATTTTGTGCACTCCTTCACTCCTTACACACACACACACACCTACCTTCCTCTCATGTATTATAGGCTTATTTGTTCCCATATCTAATCATGTTACTGTTTAGTTTGTAGTTGGAATTCGGAAGTTCATCAACTGAATTGTATTGATTATTAGTTGATATTACTGCATCGATAAACTTTGTTATACTTTAAAGAGAAGTGTTTTGGTATTGTTCTGCATGCACCTGTGCCAAGGGCTGGCAGGGAATGTCAGCCCTTGGCATTATCTTTGATAATTATTAATTATTGCTAATTACCAAACCCTCTCCTGAACGAAGCAACAGCATTGCATCATTTACCCAAAACATTTTATAAATTACTTTTGGTGGCATGGGCACTTTGTGGACATTTCCCCTAGAAACCAGCCTCACTCATGCCTATATGTTGCTGTGTCTAGAAGGTAACCATCCAGATACCAAAGTCTCACGAGAGTCGTTTTTGCTGTTACTAAGGATAGATTTAGGTTTCAATTTAGTTGTAGGGTTAAGGTTTGTGTTCGGGGTAGGTGTAGAGTTTCTGGAGGACTCCAAATATACACAATAAACACAGTTTCGGTAAGCACAGATCGATTTTAGATGAAGAACTTTCAACCTACTTTTGCCGACTTCACAGTGTGATCAGTCTGGATATGACTAGAGGCTTAGTATCATGTGAAAGTTCATCATTTACATTTTTTTTAAATATTATTAATCTTTAGGGTTACAAATTTTGTTTTTACAGTGGAATTAGTTAGCGCACATTGCTACTCTAAGCCCTGTTCACTGCTCATGTAGGCTACATCACGCTGCTGTGCTATACAATAAAGTACCAGCCCCAACATTCAGCTATGACACACTTACAGCAGCTCAATGGATACTATGTTAGATCAAGAGGCTCCTTCATTAGATTGTTGCAGCTCATTCTTCTGGGCTGTGAGAAAAATGTCAGGAGCGAGTGAGCACCGTGGGGAGGTGTTTAGAGAGGAAGATGATGCTGTACAACTCGTGAATAATTGGCCAAGTTTACTGATGGCATGTTGTCAGATGTTTAAGATGGTTTGAAAAAAAAGTCTAGCAAGATAGAATGGGAGCAGAGGACTGGAAAAAGTGAAAGAATGTATAAAAGCAAGTCAGTGCATATTGAGAAAGCAATTTCAAGTGGAAACGTCAAGGAAAGGTCAGATAGAAGGCTGAGCTAGAGAAAGAAAAATGTGAAAAAAGACAGAGGAAAAAGAGTTGGGGGAAGATGGAAGGGGTGAGGAAAAGGTGAGGATGTGACTGTAGCAGCCAAAAAAAAATACAAAAAGATAAGGAAGAAAAGAGAGTGCAGAGAGTGAGAGTTCCAATGGCAGTTGGCAGCAAAAAATATCAGCTCCTGCTGTAACTTCAGTTTTTGCCAGAGAATGTATGTTTTTATGACTCAAACACTACTTAAGTGATTGGAAACTAAACAAAAGAGGCAGAAGACTTTTAAGGTAATCTAAGTAACTTAAAAGGTAACATAACAAACTAGATTGAAAAGTTTGTGGACAAACTTTAGGTTGGCTTGAAAAAGCCTAGTCTAATCATTTACAGACAGACAAACAGACAGACAGATAGATAGATAGATAGATAGATAGATAGATAGATAGATAGATAGATAGATAGATAGATAGATAGATAGATAGATAGATAGATAGATAGATAGTTATGTATTTATAATCGGTTGCTATGGAAACCCCATATGGTTGCTAGGCAGTTACCAGGGTAATACTCAAAATGCCCCTTGTTAGCCTGAGTCAAATGACCCAACTTGGAATCTCTGCAATGTTCTTATACAGAGATATGCCTTTTGCTGATCGGTTGCTATGGTAACCCCATCTGATTGCTAGGCATTTACCAGGGTGATACTCAAAAGGCCCCTTGTTAGCCTGAGTAAAATGACCCAACCTGGAAATCTCTACAATGTTCTGGCACAGAGATATGTGTTTTGATAGTCAGTTGCTAGGGTAGCCCCATCTGGTTGCTAGGCAGTTACCAGGGTGATACTCAAAAGATTCCTTGCTAGCCTGAGTCAAATTACCCAACCCGTAATTCCTTACGATGCTCATCTCTGGTGCAGAAGTATATGTTTTGGTACTTAGTTGCTAGGGTGACCCCATCTGGTTGCAAGGCAGTTACCAAGGTGATACTCAAAAGACTCCTTGCTAAACTGAGTCAAACAAGCCAAACAGGAGGTTTCTACGATGTTCTGGTGCAGAGACACAGATTTAAGTGATTTTTAATGGAAGTAAATGGGGTTTTGTTGCTAGGGTGCTCTAAATGTTTGCTAGGTGTGGCTAAGTAGTTTAGCCCAAATCCTCAGTACAGTTTAAGGATGAAGTATACATTCGCCCGGTATCACCCCTTGGCATGACAGCAGACCGGCACTGTAATTCAGGTTGCCTGGGACATATCGCTCTCAGGGAGAGGAGATGATGCCCTCTCCATCGGAGGAGGTGACACATCAGTCTCAACAATAGCGGTGAATGAATTCCACCGTGGTGGTTTATATATGCCACATATACGTATGTCATGACGTTTGAATGAACCAGGACATGACAGCTCAGTATTTCTGACTGAAAAGCTTTTAATGTTAGAATTACTGATAGCTCTAGGCGGTTGATGTGCAGCGCCCTCCTTGCACCTGTCCTGGTGCCGAAAGTCGGCGTCCATCGCACACCACCCCCAACCTTTGTTGGAAGCATCTGTGGTCACCACTTTCCACCTGACAACTTGGGACTTCGAGTACTAGATTCCCAGTGTAGTTTAAGATGGTGCAAAGTATGGCTACTGCGTTGCGAGCTCCGACCCAGTATTGCATTTTTTTGTTTGTTTTATCTACAATTCTTATGTTTTTTTCTCTTGGATGTTGTCTGCCTTATTGTCTATGATAGACAAAAATTTTCAATAGAATCCTTAGAATCCTTTATTTTGGTCACACATTATACACACAGTTTTTTTTGCATATATACAGTGAAATGTATTAGTTTTCACATATCCCAGCTAAGCTGGGGTCAGAGTGCAGGGTCAGCCATGATACGGCGCCCCTGGAGCAGACAGGGTTAAGGGCCTTGCTCAAGGGCCCAACAGTGGCATCTTGGTGGTGCTGGGGCTTGAACCCCCGACCTTCTGGTCAGTAACCCTGAGCCTCACCACTGCAATGTTTGGACATTGGTTCTGCAATAGCACACCGAAAACCGAACTTTAAATACCTCAATGCCAACTCTCTGTTTTCAAACATGCCAGCGGATCCCTTTGTCTGGGCAGCCTGGCCGCGGAAACACAGCCAGAATAGGGAAGGAGAGCCAGTGTTCTCATCAGACTAAGATGTTGAGCAAATCGACCCCCCGCTACCCATTATTCTACTGGCAAATTTTCAGTCTCTGGACAACAATCTCTGTGAGCTGAGAGCGTGGATCTCTTTCCAATGAGAGATGAGGGACTACTGCATTATCTGAAACTTGGATGTCTGTGGAGATTCCAGTCTCAGCCATCGAAACCGTGGGGTTTTCCAAGAGGACAGAGTGAAAAATCTCTCAGGAAAAAGAAGAGGAGGTGGTGTATGTTTTATGATCAACAAATCCTGGTGTGATCAGAGGAACGTATATTCTGTCAAGTCTTTCGGCTCTCCTGATCCGAAATTAATTTTCCTGAGACGGCTGAGGAAGTTTGAAATGAACCACCACATCCTCCCGGTTCTACACCAGTACTGTAGAGAGCATCCTGACTGGCTGTATCACCACCTGGTACAGCAACAGCACTGCTCTCAACCTCAAAGCCCTGCAAAGAGTGGTGCAAACTGCCAGACACATCATCAGAGGTGAGCTTCCCTCCCTCCAGGACATATATAACAGGCGGTGTGTGAAAAAAGGTTGGAGGATCATCAGAGACTCCAGCCACCTGAGTCATGGGCTGCTCTCAATGCTACCATCAGGCAGGCAGTATCGCAGCATCAGGACCCACACCAGCCAATTTCATGACAGCTTCTTCCCCAAGCAATCAGACCCTTTAACTCTCACGATCAAAATACATTAGCACTTCATTTTATTAATCTGGCAACTGATTATCAACTGACAGCCTGATTGTCAATACAGCACAATACAACATACTGTATATTTTATATATACTATTTTATTGTATAATGTGTATTCTATATTTTGTGTATGTGTATTCTATATTGTGTTTATGTTATAGTGTATATTGTATATTATTATTTTTATATTGTTTTGTGTGTAATTATGTATATGTTAGATGGGTAACACTTTAGAATACTGTATCTTACTTAATGCATAACTAATAAGGAATTACTGCAGAACTAATAAGTAATTCTTCATTAACAATTAAGTCACTAATATTAACTACTAAGGAAGATGTGTTAACTAATCAGTATGTAATAGCATTCTATAGTTGTGTTAAGTAACAATTAGTTAATCAATAACTATTGAATTCAGTCATGCCTCCTGATGAACTACTTTTAATTATCTACTAATTCAGCTTCAGGAGAAATAACTATTGAGTAACTACTAATGAACAGTTGATTGAAAACACTTTGGAGACTCAGCATTTTTCCGCTGAGATGCTTTTGTTTCTATTATATGGAATATCTACGGAAGTAATGTGTTGCAAGCAGCCGAGGCCCGTGTGTTTAGGCCTTCGTCTAGGCCTTCGGTGCGATTCATGCCATTAAGAAAATCACAATTCACAATGATACCCATCATACATTACGCTAAAAATAACTAATAATACCAATTGAAATTTTTCACAGGAAAGCCAGAACCAAGGAGGTCTAATACAAAGAAAAAGCTCTCTAATAATATTAGTGATTTAAATGTTGCTTGCAATAAATTTTGTTTCGTCAGGTTACACGATTACTTTTCAAAACTTGATCCGACAACGAATGCTCCAGCAGACTAATTTACACTTAGAAATCTCCTGATGTTGCTATAATGATGCAAAAAAGCACTTACCAATTAGCTTGAAGTGAAAATCAGTCCTCTTTTCCTATTTAATTAATCAATCGCACGATCATGCAGAACAACTCAGGTTTTTAAATCCATAAGGATCTCTTTCTCAGCGGCAATACCAGCAGTGTTGACAGCCGACTCCTCTGCATCTCGCGGTCTTTGCTTTCAAATGACAAACCTCACTGAAAGCGTGATTGCGTCACTCAAAACCAGCTAGAAGGCTGGGAAATATCCTAAAGACCACACCCACAAGAACAAATAAATCAATCTGATTGGCTGATTAATCTGACAATCTAACTTTAGATGCCTATTCACTTGCAGTGTTGTGGGATTCTGTGGAAATTCTGAAGGCTTGACGGGGTGGGGCTCAGTCTCACTCGCTGCTTTGACTAAGTATCTCGACTTCGGGCATGCGATTTGTGAAACAATTGTACTAAAAAGTACTGAATGTAAAAATGTCGGCACAATGACGAGTACTTGCTCTGGTCATTGCTCTGGATGAAGGAAAGACTGAAGCATTATTCTATCATATTAATATTGTGGTAGTCCGGGAATGTCATCTGGTACAAACATGAATACTTTTAGATCAGCAAACTTCTCCTCCATTGTCGTTCAGTCATTGTACAAATAGGATGTGATGGTTCGTCATGTGGTATTTGTCCCGCCCCTCCTCCACTGTGATTGGACAGCTGGGTAAAAAGTGACTTTGACGAGTGCTACGTTTTATATATACACGGTCAGCACCTCGTTACGCTCCTGAGTTTTTAAAATATGCGGCTCTTCCATTGCAAACAATTGAAAAAAAAAATCTGCTGGTCTCAGGAAAAAAGCTTTGGTGGACACACGGCCTTAGGCAGTAGCATTTTTTAAAAATGAAGAGGAGCTGAAGATAATATATCCAGCAGAAGTTAAATCAAACAAAGATAAGAAGTAGATGAAAGAGATTATCCTGAGAGAGAACCCAGAGGTGCTGCTTCTGACTATAGTGGACCAGAACCCAACAGAATCCGGTGTAACCTGCTCTTCTTCACTGAGCAGCAGTCAGCCTGGCATAGCACTCTCATAACTGAAGAGATAAAGCTGACTGTAAACTTGTATCACAATGGTACAGTCATGGTCCAGGGGTCCAAACCCACCCTTGACAAATTCCAGAAGAATTTCATGAACTTTAAAATGGAGGTTCCGAAATTAAAGATAGATCCTGAGGTGAAGAGTAGTGTAGAGTGCTGCACCACAATAGTCACAAACAGAGCCCTCAGCTTGAGCACCCAAGAGATACAGTAACTGGGCCTTACCAATAAACACAGACAAGTCTGAATTTTTCAAAAGAAAAATCATCTTTAAGTCCAAAAAAATATGTTTTTACATTTGGGGAAGAAATTCTTAGCCATGCTACCAGTTACAGTTATTTAGTTCTGACAGTCTCGGCTTCTGGACAATTTGACATAGCTGCAAAGGACCTAACAGACAATGCTCATAGGGCATTTTACAGTGTAAGAAAAATAGTATTCACATTTAACCCCTGAATCAAACTGTGGCAGAAATTGTTTGACAGTGTCATAAAACCCATCCTTCTGTATGGCACTGAAAGCTGGGGCCCCAAATATAAAATAAATTATGAATCCTATAGGATAAAAGTTCAATTGAAACTTTTCACTGGGAGTTCACAGAAGAGCTTCTAACCTGGGCTGTAGGGCAGAACTTGACAGATTCCCTCTCTTGACTAACATTGAAAAGAGAGCCAGTAAATTCTGGTTCCACCTTTCGGACTCTTCCCCAGAAAATCACCATCACTGTGCGTTTATACACAGAGTAGAACACTCAGAGAGTGACCTTTTACAGTTTTTAGTGGACAAGCACCAGCTAAATGTATCAATTCAATTCAGGCAGACAAAACTAAAACAAATTTAAAACACAACTCAAGAAGATTATATTCATAATTGGCAAAGAAAACTAAAAGAAATAAACAAATGAACCTATTTCCAAAAAATAATTGACAAATTGTGACTTATTGATATTTAAATCATCTAATTCCATTTTGGAAAACTGTTTCCGCCTTGGCAGTGAGTCCATTTATTTTCAAGCTGACATTTTGTGAATATCACTTCAAATGGTAAATATCTGAATTATTTAACAGTACATTGTAGCACACCTGTGAGGTTAACAATGCAAGCTTCTGCAGATGAAATGCCTTTTAAACAGCGGAGGGAAATAACTGATTTCTGAAACATTCAAATGGACTTTTATATATCAATTGATGAAGTAATTATTACTGGGATTAAGGTTAGGTGTGAATTTCTCTTCAAAACTTATTAATGATATTTGCATTTATCAAACTTTATTGAATAGATTGCAAACATCCCATACAAGTTGCCCTGATAAGCTATGATTTGTAGGAAAAGTTGGATGGGAGACTTGTCACTTATCTCATCAGTATCATTTTAGAGGATTAACATGTGTAAGATACAAGTAAGATACTGACCCTTTCCTGCAACGTGAAGTTAGCAATCATATTTTCAGTATCGAGAAAGCAAATACGGGTAATTTCAGTAATTAATTTTGTATTTGGAGTAACTCTATTTCATATTACCCTTTAAAATATGACGTAGGAATGCACATCATCTATACTCACTTTATATACAGTATGTAGGTCATAATTTGACTTCTTATTATCATTCATCTCTCCAGTGGCCCAGATGTGCCAAAGACTCTTTGTGATTTCCATTTTCCTCTTCTTTTGATGAACAGGTGAGGCTGATTCCTTGAACATTCCTAAATCGTTTATATTTTTTTTATTATTTAGAGATGTTTTTTAATAAGATTTCTTTCAGAAAAACTAACCAGGGGTTTTAAGTCAATTAAACATTGGATATTACTACTACTACTGCTACTACTACTACTATAATCATAATAATAATATTAATAATAATAATACATAGATTTTTTGACATTTAAAACAAATTTCAGCATTTTCCTCTTCAACATTTTTTGTGGCTGATGGCACATTCCTTAATTATAATTGTATAATTATATACAATTATACAAAGGATACTAGTACTGCTACTACTACTACTACTACTAAAATAATATTAAAACATATTTTTTAATTAATACATATTTACATATTTCACAAAAATCTCAGCACTGAATAATTAATAGTTTTAAGAGTTTTTCTTATAGTGGGCCTAATCATTATAATAGTATCTATAGTATATCGTTTCCATATAATTTTCTGAACAGAAAAAAAGAGGCTACTGGTAAATTTGCACTACGAATTTGAAATGTAACGAATATAGCTCACGGTTATAACAAACTAACATTAAGCATATTTCAAAAGCCTACTCATAATTAAAAAATAACCATGTAAATTTGTTAATATCAAATCTATACACTGTTAGGCATTTAGAAGAAACTTTTTTTCAGTCAGTAGAAACTATATTGTCGACGTTCGACAATTGTGCCACGTTCAATTGCATCGCACAAGCGCTCAGTGTGTCGCACCAGAGAGTATTTAGCAGAGACGGGCCACTTCTATTCAAATGAATGGGAGAAATTGGAACGGCCAACGGATGTATAGAGGAAGTCTCGCCTTAAGAGCCAATCACCTTTTAGATACATATATCGACTGTTTAACTCGAGAACGCTGAATGAAAGCGTGTTATTTGTTACTGTTTTATTATTATTTTCTGTCTTGACTTTATCTGCCTTGTGAATTACTGCTTTGGCAATATTGTATGTCAACACATCCATGCTAATAAAGTACTTTAAATTGAAACGCACATGCGCATTAGCTATACAAGCAAGGGCAATTCCGGTAAAACGCAGGTGCTGTCAATCATGTTAATCAGCTGAAGAGTCGCTCAAACGGGGATGTTCGCGTATAAACTTTAGATTGTATATTACATTATTCGTAGTATATATTTTTTCGGGGGGAAAAAACAATGTCACCACGAATTACACGCGTAAGCAGTCTTGCATATCAAATAATAATTTATCTAAAGGTAGAAAAATAAATTTAAGTGTAATAAAAACAGTAATTTGGGCCTAATGTTTGTTACATTTGTTTTTTTTTTTTTTGTATAGGCAAACTCAAGAAATGCATTGCTGAACGAAAAAGCCCCTGCAGTGCCATATTTTCTTAGATCCAGGGTCCCATTAGGAAATGCATCTAATCTGATTGGGCCTAATAAAGGTGCAGATATACCAAAGGTAACATGAGATTAACTGTTTATTGCAAAAGTCTTTCTTTCATACCCAGTGTAAAAAGATGGCTATTGCGTATTCGTGAAATTATGCTCTTCGTTATTAGAAAGTAAGGACTGCACGTCTGAAAAAGGACAATACAGCACCCAAAGCTCATCCAGCAGAGAAGGATGAGAATACCTCTTTTCCATGTGAAACGGTCAAGGTAAAATAAAAATCGTGATGTTTCTGTGAATATTCATCTCTCAGGTTTGCTGAAATTAAGTGTCTATTAAATATCTTCTGCTTTCTAATGATTTTGTAAGCTTCATTAAAAGTTTGTGTGAATTTTAAATCATTTAGACACAAGGTCCTAATGCTTTTCTGTACTGGTTCTATTCCAATCTATTCCCCCAGCATCTGGTTACACACACACCTGAGATAGAGACTTTTTCTTTGGACTCTGAGGAACCTCAAAAGCAGGGTAGTGCTCCTCAAGCTTTCTCCAGCCTGTTGCTTGACATCCAAGATGTAGATTCTGCAGATGCTGTTGATGCTCAAATGTGCAGTGAATATGTGCAAGATATCTACAATTATCTGCGACAACTTGAGGTGAGAAGGTGGGATCTCAAACAGGGGTATAGTAAACATTCTAACAAGTTCCCCCCACACTTAGAAATTCTGTACAATGTTCATTACCAATATTAAAAATGTTTTATGTCCCATCATACCCCCCCACCCCCAAACACATTTTTCCAGTCATACATCATGATCTCAAATGAGATCATGTACTGTATACTAAAGGATTTAATCTCTTATGGGAGTAAATTGAGACATTTCATTTTTGGGTGAACTATCCCTTTAAAGGGGGATGACTGTTTAGATTTGTACATGGAGTTTGAGATGATTTGATGGTTATGATTTAATTAAATGACTGACAGTCTTTAGTCATATGCCAATGGGGCTTTATGGCAATAGTTTATTTTGATACATTTTTAAGGTATAGTGTATAAAGGTTGTTTATGCACAATTTTAATCATCCTACTTGAATGCATTATCTCTAATGTAGGTTACCATGGCCATCAGACCATGTTACCTGGAGGGCCAAGAGGTGAGTGGTGTGATGCGTGCTGTTGCCATCGACTGGCTCATGCAGGTGCAGAGAGAGTTCAAGCTGCGACAGGAGACCTTGTTTATGACTGTCAACATTATTGACAGTTTCCTGCAGGTTGGACCTCTTTAAAATTCACCTCTTCAATATGGCAATATGTGGCTAGTGGATCTCAAAATGTAGCAATGCACTTTAGGGCCATAAATGTGTTTGGCTGCTAAATAAAAATGTTTTTATGTATGTCGACGGGCACTTATGGTAGGACACAATTTCTCATGTGAACTCATTCAGACCTGATCCTCTCTTTTTAAAGAATAACCCATTGCCCAAGAAGCATTTGCAGTTGGTCTGTGTGACTGCAATGTTAATTGCTTCCAAGTATGAAGAGATCTACCCACCCACTGTTGGGGACTTTGCATTTGTGACGGACAGTGCTTATACCGGTGGCGATATAAGCAGAATGGAGAGAATCATTCTAAAGAAGTTAGATTACAGCCTTGGAAGACCAGTTCCTGTTCACTTCCTCCAGAGGGCTTGCAAGGTTGGCCAAGTAAGTTTTGCTACTGTATCTGAATTATGTGGTAAAGATTAAACATACCAAAATGTTTTTCTTCTAGCTGAATGACTTGCTGCTCTAGGTGGTCTTAGAATTGTTGCTGCCTTCATGCCACATCAGAATAAATGTGTTTACAAAATGAGCACACATGAAGCACCACAATATGATACTTAATCTAGGGATGTGCAGTTTTCACTTTCACCCTTTCATTCATTCACCCTTGCTTTCTGCTCAATGCCAGGCTAGTGAGAGGGAGCATGAGTTAGCTACATTCCTTATGGAACTTGCTGTGCTGGATTATGAGATGGTTCATGTAACTCCCTCGTGCATCGCGGCCGCTGCGTTTGCTGCATCTCGCAGGATTCTTGGCCCTGGGGAGTGGGTGAGGCCTTTATAATGTTGTCACTCTCAGACTTCAGTTTTTGTCTGTGAACCATAAACTGTAAAATACTTCTGTTTGGAGTCCCAGAGACGTATGAAAACTAATTGGTAAATTCAACTTTTTTTATTTCCTCTGACCAAAATCCTATTTGGCTGATATTATTACAGCATTAACCTTCTGTTTAATACAGGAGCTTAAGAAACATGCACATAGTTTTTTTTGTTGTTGTTAAAATGGCCTTTGAGTCTATTAGACCCCAAATAGAACATGCATCATTATCTAATGGTATTACAATATTTCATGTAATCCACTGGCACCAAAATGTAAACCTTTCATCTTGAGATGTATTGATTGGCAGAGCCCCGTCCTGCAACATTACACTGGGTATGAGGAGGAAACTTTAGCTCCTGTGATGCAGGGTATTGTACGCATGCTTGAAAAGGTTACTAAAGGATGCAAGGTAAGAGGCATTTGCCTTTGAAATTATTAACCATTTTATATTGTTAAAGGTTTGCTCTCAGGCTTGAATATCCTTCATTTTCTATTCAGTTACAGGAAATTAAGCGAAAGTATACAAAAGTGTCTTCAAGTGTCTGCAGAGCTGGTTCCAAGGACTTCTCTAGTGAACATGTGGCAAAACTCGTGGACTAAGATTTAGTCTTGTTTTAGACACTTAACCGTAGTACTTGAGGCACTTAAGCTGTTTTTATTTTTTAATAAAGGAGTACTTTTACTCATTACTTTTTATGCTTTTTAATTATGAAATTCTATTTTACAAGATCACCTTTTTCTATCAAGCTTTCAATCAGGCTGTGTTCTCAATAGTAATTTACTCCAATCTGTTTATGAACATAAGTCCATTAATGAACTGTTGTATTTAAATGTGTTCACAATTGAAGCCAGGAATCAATGTCAATAAATGAATTTATGATTTCAATAAAATTGCATGGAACTTTACTATTTTAAAATCACTTTGTGCCTGTCTTTTTTTTATTTATTTTTTTATTTATTTATATAAAAGTATTCAATTAAGATTAAATGACTGAATTTGTGTCATGATAATTTACTGTGACAGGAAATCAAAAGAAGCAGTCCTAACAAATTGAATAAGCGTGTGTGCGGTGCTCTCTCAGGAGCCATGGAGGGTTAAACTGCTTGCTACACACAATGCTGTTGTCCTGAAGGACACTGGTGTTAAAAAAAAATATTACTTGATAAAAAGCCACATCACTGTGTCCCTGACTGCTGTTGTGTGTGTGTGTGTGTGTGTGTGTGTGTGTGTGTGTGTCTCCCAATGAAAAAGACCTCGGTTGGGCTTTGAAGGACCAAGGCAATCAGTGTTTACAGCACACCAAGGTTTGAAGGGAAATGACGGCTGAATGTGTGAATACATTTTTCAATCCAACATAATAGCATTGCTTTATATTTCTGATGAAAGAGGCTTTGATGGAATTAGACATGCAGTTTGTGTGATTTGTGTTTTAGAAAACCTGATGGAACAAAAAGGGTATTGATTAGTTAGTCCAGGTGGATTAGGGTTTTCTTTATAGAGTTTTTTTGTGTTTTCAAAGCAAATACACTGAGCCAAAACATTTTGACCACTCAGATGAAGTGAATAACGTTGATTATCTCCGAACAAGACCACATGTCTGGGTATATTAGATGTTAAGCGAACTATCCGTTCTCTTAGTCAACATGCTGAATGCTGGAAAATTGGGCAGGAGTTCACCTTGTGTGACCAAAAGGCCAAATTGTTGAGCAAACTTCTGGGTCAGAGCATCTCTGAAATGGCAAGGCTTTTGGGGTGCTCCCAGTCAGTAGTGGTGAGTACCTACCAACAGTGGTCTGAAGATTGACAAAACATAAATCGGCGACATGGTGTTGGGTGCCCAAGGCTTATCGATGCACGAGAGTAGTGAAGGGTATCCCATCTGGTCCGAACCGACAGAAGGTCTACTGTGGCACAAGTCACAAGCTTAAAGTTAAAATGTTTTTAGGCAGGTGGTCATAATGTGTAGGTTAAGCTGTGAATGTTTTCCAGGTAGCACTTTGTGTTCATGTGTCCAAAAATGAAAATGGTTATAATTTGCTCACCCTCATGACATCCAAGATGTGTATGACTTTCTTCTGAACACAAACGACATTTTTTAGTATAATGTCTCCATGCTGTTGGTCCTTACAATGCACTTGAATGGTGATCAAGCCTTTGAAGCTACAAAAAGAGGATAAGTAATCCATAAGACTCCAGTCATTTAATCAATGCCTTCTGAAGCGATCCTGTTGTTTTACTCCTTTTTTTCACAGAAAGTCTTGACTGCAGTTTCCTTGGCAATCATGATTTCAAGCTCGATTACACTTCCTAGTGCTTGATGCATGCGCAGAATGCTAGATGGCACTATAGGAAGTGCAAATGAGCTCGAAATCATGATCGCCAAGGAGACTGCTGTTAACCCTTTTGCATCAATAAAGTTACTCAAAGGCCTTTAGAGGACAAAAATGTCTGTCAAAAAACTGCCATAATATTATATAGTAATATTATTTTCCACTTTCAATTATTTATTTTTTTTTTAACCAACATCAGTCCTGATCATAACTACTAAATGCTAAGGGGAATCGTAATTATTTTGATTATCATAGTCTTGGATATGCCACTGTTGTTTTTACACACACACACACACACACACACACACAAAAAAACACTCTGACATCCATACCAATACACCCACACAATTTTAGTTGCATCATGTATTCAATTGGCCTGCATGTATTCAATTGGCCTCTATAATACAGCAAACAGAAAACATGAAAAAATCATGTATTTGCTCCATAGGCTAAACATGAGAAAAATGGAACCAAATGGTGGAGGAAACAAATTACAATTTTGAAGCCAGGGTTCTGGAATGAAAGCATAATATCATAGAATTCATGATTTTATGCTTTAATGACACTGGGATCAAATATTGCAATAAATATTGGGTTTGAATGGGGACATTTTTGTCCTGAAAGTCCTGAACTATTTTGTGTACACAGTGTTTTATAGCTGTATTTTAGGAACTGAGGTTGAAACGTTTTATAGCTTAAAAAGCCTGATCATATATATTTACGCATTTTTTTCATTTGGCAGATGATTTGATCTAAAGCGACTTACATTAGAGGAATAATACATCATAAGCAATTCATATTAAGGAGACATCAGAACAAAAAGTTTCACTAGAATCAGAATAGTAATATCCAAGACAGATTAGAGTGCAATATATACATGCATACACACACACACATATATATATATATATATATATATATATATATATATATATATATATATATATGTATGTATGTATTATGAGTGCATGGTTAAGTACTCTCATGTTTTTAGTCATTTTTTGAAGACAGAGAGTGAGTCTGCTTCACGGATGGAGTTGGGAAGATCATTCCACCAACGAGGTAGAATGAAACCGAAAGTCCAGGAAAGTGTTTTGGTGCCTCTTTGTGTTGGTTCGACAAGGCATTCTGGTTGGAACGTAGCTCTGCAGAAAGGATTTTAGGTACGCTGGAGCAGACCCAGTGACTGTTCTGTATGCCAGCATCAGAGCCTTGAATTTGATACATGCATCAACCAGCAGCCAATGAAGAGAGACAATGAGTGGTGTATCATGTGCTCTCTTTGGTTCATTGAAGACCAGATGTGCTTCTGCATTGTGGATCATTTCAGGAGAAGGGAGGCCTTCAATGAGAGCCTTACAGTGGTCCAATAAGGGTCTCATTGGTGTGTGCTTGTAGAATTTTGAGGAAAATAATGAATTAAATACATTTTGGAATAAGGCTGTAACATAACAAAATGTGGAAAAAGTGAAGTGCTGTGAATACTTTCCGGATGCACTGTATGTGATCTAATCCTTTAAAACACCAGCTTTTGTCTTACAGGTGCTTAAGGGTGTATTATGAACTTGGGAACATTTTATTCAACATTATTTAAAAAATAAGATTATAGAGAGGGGTTTAGAGTGTGAGGCTACAGGAGAAATCTTTTTATGAACCCCTTTCTTTAGAAAACCTACTATATACTGGTTCTTCAAGTAATTATTTTTAATCTCCAAAGAACCATTTAGCAAATATGAGAATCTTATATTCTGAGAAATAGTTCTTGAGAAGGAAGGGGGGCTTTTTTGTGCTGAAAAGAAACATTAATAAAAAAAAAAACAATACAAATAAAAAATAGCAACAACAGAAATTGAGAATTAAAAATGTAGTCAACAAAAAAAAAAAAAAAATAGAAATTTGCAATAACAGTGTACAATATGCCATTAATATATTTATTAGAAAAAATAACATGAAGAAAATTGCATCAAAATCTTTTTGCCCATTTGCTGTGTATATCTCTAATGGCACAGTAAACCGATAGGTGGCAGTGAGTATTCTCAGGTAGAACATCCCACCAGTAGATCAGCTGTCACACGCGCGCACACAAGGAGTGCAGGAGTCGCGCACCACAGAGTTTCACCAAACAGAAAGTGATAGAGGTCGGGAAACAGGCACCTCTCGCCGCCGGAGCGGAGAAACACAACACAGACTCTCTATAAAGGAAAACTGGAAGGGATATATATCTTCTATCGGAGTTTTGAGCAATGCGCTGGCAGCATGGCCAGATGGTTCAAGGAGCACCTGGGATTCAAAACCACCAAAGCCCCACCACCGGCGCCCCCGAAACCGGACTACCGACACTTCCACACCACTGTAATATCCAGCCCGCCTGGATTTCACCTCCACCAGCAGCAGCAGCAGCAGGCGAGCACCGGGTTAATGTCCGCTCAGCCAGACATCCTTACAGCCTACAAACTCCGGAAGGAGCTGGACTTCGAGGATCCGTACACGGGCGGTGGAAATATCCCCTTCTCCACGGGACTTAGTTCAACGGGTTCCCCGGACGTCAAGTACGTGTCCCCGAAACACCGGCTCATAAAGGTAGATACTGTTGAGAGGAGCGGCTCAAGTTCGGGCAGCAGTAGCGGGGTGACAGCGGTCAAATCACCCACTTCTCCACCAGCCGAACCCGAGAATGGGCACAGCAGCAGCAAACAGGATAAGGTAAAACTGACGCACAGCCTGTCCGCACAGGTACATCCAACACTGCCGGATCACCAGAGAAGTAATGCCCCAGTATAATATATATAATACGACTGTAATGTAGTAAACATTTCATATTAGTTTATTTACTTTATTATACATATTATTTTATTAATAAATATATATGGTTTGATATTGTAACAGGGTAAGGTGGGCATGGAGGAGGTGGGAACTGCAGGACAGTCAACAACTTTAATGACATAAATGAACTTAAAACAACATAAACACACACAGACAGCGCAGCCGCGTGTCTCTTTCCAACTGGTGCCTCCAGCTGGTCTTTTTCCCCTCCTGGCTGATTAGCCCGATTCAGGGCCAGGCGTGCGTCCTCACGGCCTGGCCCCGCCCACCTCCTTGTCACAGGGATATATTATGTTTGAGTTATTTTAAAATGTTACTATTTGGTACTATAGGTTACTATTTAACACAAGGGCTTACATGAGCTAAAAGTGAACAAACTTTTACAGCATTTATTAATCGGTCATTTACATTTTAACTAGTACAATTTTACAAAAGTTGTATGTGTTAACATTATATCCTGCATTATGAACAAACAATGAACAATAGTATTTTGATCAATTAACATTATCCAAGATTAATAAATGCTTTAAAAATATTGTTAAATTATACATAATGCATTAACTAATGTTAACAAATATAACCTTATTGTAAAGTATTTCTTCTTATTAAAAAATAAAATAAAAATAATATATATATATATATATATATATATATATTTACTTGTAGCATCAACACAGTTTGAAAGTATTTGATGATAATAGGGTTTACACTGTCTTGCATATTTTGTTAGGGTAAAGGTACACTTTTAATAGGTAAGGTCTGTGTCAAAACAAGTAGAACAAGTTATTTTATGTGTTCCTCAACGGTTATTTCTGGTCTGGAGAAAACACTGTTGATATGACATCTGGAAACATCCCAGGGTTAGGGTTAGGTTTGGATGACATTCAGGATTGTCTCAGTCTGAACTGTTTAACAGTCCACATCTGCAGATTGCCCAAAGCTCAATTTGTAGTACTTTTGCTTTCTACTTTATGTATTTAATAGTTTAGTGATGGGATGCAGTGTAAACTCCATTATAGTCAATGTGATATTACACATTGCATTGATGGTTTTCCATATATTTTGGGTGGAAATTAAAACATAATTTAGACACAAGTCCCAGGACATTCAGTACCAAGTATATTCAAAACTTATACTGCAGTTAAATGTCTACTGATGGATGGTTTGTTACCTAATTTCTTCTGGCCCACATGAGTCTTAAACATTACGTATAAAGAACCAAGGTACTCTCATTCTGTCTATTCTCTCTCTGTCTCATCATTGTCTACCTTAAGACACAATGAGGGACAGAGAGGTGCATTGGAAAGAGACACACATACAGTGCCTGGATGCTACATATGCTACTTCTCACACTGTATGTGTTTGTTTGCCTAACAAGTATTGTAAATCATATATCACAGCAGTTTGACTGTTTATGTGGATGGTATCCATCATTTTCACATTAATTCAGAACATTTCCTTTTCATTTCATACCTACCACACCTTTTCCTGTGAGGTGTGGCCTGTATGCCACTTGACATACACTCAGATTAGTATTGTATGATGCAAGCAAAGACTGCATGCTTTAAACAATGATGTAATATAATTGCCCCCAACACGATTTCTTCACTGGGTGGGGGGAGTTTTCAGTCCATCTGTATGCTAGTGTACTCCTAAATTCACCTTTAGCACAGATACTGTATAGGCTACATTTGAAAATTTGCAGTCTTTCTCTTTCAGGAAGATGGACCAAAAATATTGATGACTCACATTGGACACAGATTTTTGTCCAATCAAATGCTCTCTAGAATGAGAATGTCCCTCCCCCTAATACAGCCTGCAACCGACTAGCAAGTAGCGATTCATAATTTGTCTGTCATGGAGCCTAGCTTAAAGTGATTTAATGTAAATTCTCTCATCATTTACTCACCCTCATGCCATCCCAGATGTCTATAACTTTCTTTCTTCTGCTAAATACAAACCAGAAGATTATCTCAGCTCTGTAGGTCCTTTCAATGCAAATTAATGGTGACCAGACTTTAAAGCTCCAAACATAAACATAACACATAAAACCAGCATAAAAGTAACCAATATGACTCCACTGGTTCAATCCATATCTTCAGAAGTGATCTAATAGGTGTGGGTGAGAAACAGATCAACATTTAAGTACTTTTTTATTACCATAAATCTCCACTTTCACTCACATTCTGAAAGTGAAAGTGGAGATTTATAGTAAAAAAGTCTTGACAGTTTTGCACCCAGCATGATTGCATCGCTTCAATAGACATATTTTAAATCAATGGATTACTTTTATGCTGCCTTTGTGATTTTTGCAGCTTGAAAGGTCTGGTCACCATTCATTTGCACTGTAAAGACTTATAGAGCTGAGAAATTCTTCTAAAATCTTTGTTTGTGTTCAGCAGAAGAAAGTCATACAGGGATGGCATGAAAGTGAGTAAATGCTGAGATAATTTTCATTTTTAGGTGAACTATCCCTTTAGGCCTGTTGGATATTACATATTGAACTTTAGATAGATCCTGCCCAAAGTTCCTGTTTCTGCTGTGCAGTACTGTTTTACTCTGCCTGGTGAACACCGTGTGTTGTTACTGCATAATACAAGTTACTGAATGACATGCTGTTGTTACAGTCTCTCTATTTCTTGCTGAGCTGATGAACATTCTCAAGCCTTTTACAGCCAACATGCTTGTGAAGTGCCTATCAAAGCAAGACAACAAGCTACTGACTCATCAATCCTGATAAATGCCGCAGCTTCTGGACTTTCTAATTAAAAGGACGGGTGTCATCCCCGTAGTTCGGCTTACTTTGATTACTGCGGTCAGTGAATCATGTTGTTTAGAGTCAGTTGTGTTTGTGCTGGACTGCAGAGTGTTGTTTGATATGGTCTGTTCTGTTTTCAGGGAAGTGTTAAAGGGAAGCAACCTGCACATGAAACAAATTCATGTGTAAAGTACAGGACTTTTGTGTTTAGTTAGGGAGATGTCTGGTGGTTTGCAATCTCATTTTGCATTTGGAGAAAGCAATATCAATTTGCACACCCTCCGACCCCAGACATCTGTCCTAAATGCAAATTAACATTGTCCAAAAAGTTACCATGGTATTACCAAAGCATTCTTCAAAAATACCTTTGAATACTATCTAAATACTGTGGTACGTGTATATGGTAATCATTCAGAACCATGGAATATATTAAAATACCATGCAATTACCATCTGATTCCATCACTGTACGACATGGTACGACCACACATAGCACCCTCACATGGCACCCTAAGCCTTCATGGTGCTAAAAATTGATAGACTGAAGCTGGTGCAGAAGTGTTTAAATTTATGGACCTAAAAGTTATAATTTATTTTATGGAAATTAATGTAATCTAAATGCAAACACAAGCAATACATGGGGTTTTGTGGGATTAAGGCACAATTATTTTTAATTTGGTAGTATGTCCCCATGCTATTGTATAGTCCTTCTACATAATCAGAAGTATGTACTTTACCATCACATCAAAGCTCATATGTACATTGCAGAAGGATGCAAAGTGGCATTTTTAGTGCTTACTTGCATAGATCCATGCAGTTTAATAACAGTGTTTAAAATTGATATTCAAAACTATAAGCAGTACTTTGATTATATTTAGGGATTGAGAACATCAGATGTATTAAGCATATGGGAACAGCTTCACACACACACACACACACACACACACACACACACACACACACACACACACACACACACACATACACACATTACATCATTATTCTCCGCTCAATGCAGAGACCTGATAGGCTGCTTGCTTTTACAGAATGCTGTGTATCGATTGACCGGTGAGATTGGAATGCTGGTGTCCTCCTGGTACTTTGAAAAGGCCAACTTATGTCTTAATTACTTGACAAGTGGATGATAATTATGTAAATGCATACCTAATGCTAAGAATGCCAATAGCTGTGTCAAGTGTTTTCTCTATCTTGATTTTGAAACAGCCGCAGGATTCAGTCAATTGATTTAGTTTGTTCATTGCTGCATTAAGACTTCGAGCTGAGTCTTAGGTACACAAAATAAGTGGAAATAATATGTGTAATAAAGCAATAAGTCAAAGAGCACCAAGCGTTACAGTGATTTTACCAGGGGGAAGGTTTTTGTAATAAATAAATAATAAATACATGCATAAAAGGATAATACATATAAAATAAATACAATCTGACTGCTCATTCAGTCAGATTTGAAAGTTAAAATAATTTTATAATTGACTATAAAGCATACCGTTAAAATTGTACTATTTTTTTTAATTGTTATATTTGATGTATTTTGGCATTGATCAACACCATACCAATGTAATATGGCAAGTAGGCTCAGATGTGCTCTAGTACGGTGTTGGCATTTTCTTATAGCCTAATTTCATTGTTCTTAATGTGTTTATGTTGTCGATGATTACAGATCGGGTGGAAGATGATCAATTATCATTTCAGTGTAGTGCTAATTAACAACTCTCAGACACGCACACACTTAACCACACTGGTGTACAGACAACTTTGTTCGTCCTCGGGCTGAATTGCTGAAGAACTCTTGAAAGTGAATTAGTGAAAGATAAACAGAATATAATGGATGCAAACAAAACTCACATACGCACACTCATTTTCCCTACACGGTGTGCCTGCAGTGACCCTGCATTTGCTTGCATTAGTGTCTATTCTTATTTTTTCTCTTGAGTGTTAAGCCAAGTCTACACTACACGACTCCAGCTTGTCTCCTTTGATTTTTTGAGTCAGCGACGAGAAGTCCAGATCTCCCGATGAACGGCCTTGTTGTGTGCTCACTCCTGCGACAGGCCGAGACTAGTCCCAGACACTACGACATTTTTCAAAACAGCTTGATATATTAGACGTCTTGTCGTCAGGTATGCACACTGCCCCTACAAGTAAGAGACCCACAGTGAGCCACAGCCAATGAAATATAGGCAAAGTAGCTAAATTCTGTTTTCAGTTCTTTAAATCTTAATTTCTGTACACACACACAGTTAAAAAAAATATGGGAGTGACAACCATATTCTACAACCAAATTAACTCCTGAAAAATTAATGTAGTGACAACTGCATTTTCAGAAATTCCATGCAATTTGTATGGAACCGAACTGAACAACTAAGTTGTTAATGATGTGATTAATGGCACATGTGAGATGTGTCTGTCTTCTCCTGGTGTAAATCACACAAACAGAGGTATGTGTCTTCAGTCATTCATATTACAGTCTGTCTCTCTCATCTATAGTTTCTCTTATTAACCCTGCGGTCTTGAGATAAATGCACAATACAGTCCAGAGCGCACACACTGTTTAACAACAGCCATTTAGATGAGCATAAATCAAAACCGGTGATTCTGTTGACGGCAGCTAAAGAAATTGTTGGATGATTATACTGTATATCTGTAGTGGATAATATCTTTGCTCAAAAACGGCAAACACAAAATGGGTTAAACTGGTGGCAGTCATGTTTCAAAGGCATGAGATGCTGCAGTGTTGCTATGGTTTTCACTTGTCAATCATCTCAATTGCTGGAGTCAGTCCTGTACCATACATGCATACATGGAATGAAAACGTAAGGGATTCACTCTCGCGTTTAAATGTTGTTATCACTCCCGAAACTTTGTCGTGTGTATGGGGAGATAGAGAGTACACCAGAGGAGGGCAAGGTATTAGGAAGCAGAAGACAAAAAATTATTAGAAAATAAAATTAAAACTTCACCTACATCTCCCAAACCCCCTGTCTTTATTTCCTTTGCAAAAAAAAAAAAACAAAACCGTTTTTTTCCCTTTTTTTTTGGGTGGTCCATTTGAAACGGGATGATGCTAAAGCAGCTGTAACATATTTTTTTTGCCGGTTAGATGCGGATTTAAAGGGAAATAAACGTACAATCAACATTTAAAAAAGCGAATGCCTGAACATGCACAATAGGGTCACAGATACGAGCAACATGCACATTAGAAGCTCAGTTACAGGTACTGCACTAAAATAACTCCGAGTTCTGTTCTAAACATCATGTTTGCGCTATTAAATGCAAGGTTAATGAAGAAAACTGCGGCGGTTTTTAACGCTTTCTCTTCTTTGACATTTTTGCGCATTATCGTTCAAGAAAACATACAGAGACGCTCCCCTCGAAATCCAAACACAAGTGGTCAAAAGAGACGACCAGATGTAAAGGTGATGTGTCATTTGTGATTGGAACAACCAAATGGCTTCTTAATACAAGTGTACACATGGCCTCAGTTGCAGACGAATGGTGGTGTAGCTGATACACTACAGTCCGGAAGTGTTCGCACCAGCACGAAGAAAAACAAGATGCAGTCACAGGGTACCGACTGCAAGTCATGTAGTGTACACTAGGCTTTAGTCTTCTTTACCTATATGCTTAACGTGGCAACGCTCTAATGTATGATATCCTCACTAATGATGAGCAATCCAAAAATATGAAGATCATAGGTTTCCGTGTGTGGCTGCTGCAGCCAGTCATTGCTTGTAGACATAAACTAGCTTTTTTTTATTTCAGTATATTTTAAATTTTTCTAACAAAATTGTCATACTGTGTACCATATTTCAGTTGGCATGTTCCTGCCAGGCAAGAACAAGGTTGCTGAAAGGATTTGACATTTTCTCAGAGGTGATCTGGTTGGGGAGAAATTAACACAGTTTGGATTAATGTGTTTTGGATAACATGATGATCAAATAGAATATTGACCTGATGCAGGGCTTTTGGCACCATATAGACTGGTTTCTTCCATCAAATGCATCAGCATTCTATTATCCTATAAGATCAGTATTCTGTTAAGTGAGAACTAAAATTTAAACGGGTTTATTGCAATTAGTACATGGGCATATAAACCAGGCCTGTTTGAAAAATAATTGGTTTGCTCTTATCACATTAAAGGTATGTCGCAGTCAGAATTCTCTTGTCACACAGACCATTTTATTGCCATTTTAATATCAGTACTGATGGATCTCTGAATTGAATTTGAAATGCCTTGTTCAGTTGTCACGATCTGTCTGTCTTTACTCCTGGCCCCCTAATATGTATTAGCATGTTCTTTTTAAGCTTGTTAGAAGATAGTGTCTGAAATCTATGAAATCCCCTGAAATTACCTCTTGTTTGACTTTTTGACTCTTGATTTTTTATAGATTTCTCATCCATATACTTTTGTACAGATGCCCATTTTTAAAAATCCCTGTAAAAAGATAAAGGTACGCTACATGGCTTAAAGTTTGTGGACACTGCCTTCTAATTAACAGGTTAGGCTCATCCCCTTAATTCCAATGAATACACATCTTAATGTTACAGCATACAATGATCTTCTAATGAGATCCATTAAGAAATTCTCTTCTAATACTGTTGTGGATGAACTTGACTGGCCTGCACAAAGCCTCATCCTGAACCCCTTTATATATTTTGGGGTTCATTGGAACATTGACTGCGACCCAGGCCCCACCACCCAACACACTTTTGTGTTGTTGTTCTTCTCTGCTTTGTGTTGCTTCCGACTTCCAGGTTAAATAAACTTAGTGCGGTAAACTTCTCGGAGCATGCGTGTATGCCATGTATACATGCTGGATGAAGCTGAGCTACTGTACTATCGGACTGGGTCTGTTAGATCGATCTCTCAAAATCCATACTGGTTTGATTTCAGTCGGACTAAAGCATTTGTATGAAATTTTAAAAAGACAAATTATTGCTTAATTACGACTGAATTCGCACTTTAAAAGTGAAGGTAAATGCACTCACTGATGACTTTACTGATACTCTTGTGTCTAAATGGGAGAAATCCCTGCAGCCATGTTCCAACATCTTGAGGAAAACCTTCCTAGAAGTGTGGAAGCTGTTAGGCTGAAGCAACTCCTTAATGCCAGTGGTTTTGAAATTAAATCAACAAGCATGGTATTTAGGTGCCCATGTGGTATTTGGGTGTGGTATTTCGGTGCCTACACAATTTTGGCCATTTAGTGTACGGTACGGCCATTTAGAATAGGCACAATGTCAGTTGTTAGCACAGAAGTTCATTAATTGAGGCTCAAGGTACGATGAAGTTTAGAAACAATGTTGGGAAAAAGCTCATAGGAGATATAGTAGATCTTCGACCCATAGCATTTCAAGGACTTAATTAAACGAGATTCATTACAACCATAGAACACTATTTAATAGAGTTAATGCTGTGTTAAACCCGGCTGTTTGCATTTATCCCACAGAGTTGATAGCTATGTGTGAACATTTCTGCAAGTTCTTCATTAATGAGGTAACTGAGATAAGGCAGAATATTCACCCTGTTGTTTATGACCCTGCTGTCCGATCAATTTATACTGGTGTTTTTAAACATTATTTCTCTTACCCACTTGCAGGATGTTGTAAACCAACTAAAGCCCACTGGATCTTCCTTAGATGTTATTCCCCCACGTCTACTTAAACAAGTGTTTGATGTAACTGGACCTACTCTTTTACATTTGATTAATAAGTGCCTTGAATCAGGAGTTGTCCCTGACTATTTGAAGCATGCCTTGGTGCAACCCAGATTTAAAAAGCCTAATCTTGATTCCACAGTTCTATCAAATTTTAGACCCATTTCCAACCTATCTTTTTTATCAAAAATACTGGAGAAAGTAGTTCTCCACCAACTTCAAAGTTTCTTGGTTGAAAACAAGATCTTTGATACATTTCAATCAGGATTTAAGAAATCTAATTCTATTGAGACAGCTCTCTTAAAAGTTGTAAATGATGTTTAATTAGCCACCGACTCCAGAGATTCTGTAGCGCTATACTGTTAGATCTGAGTGCTGCTTTTGATTCTGTGGATCATAATGTTCTTTTATCTCGCCTAGAACAGGTTGTGGGCATAAATGGTTCTGCCTTAAGTTGGTTCCAATCATTCCTTACAAACAGGAGTTTTTCAGTCAATATAGGCCAATTCCACTCTGAGTCTGTTCCTTTGACTTGCGGGGTCCCCCAAGGCTCTACTCTAGCTCCCATACTGTTCTCACTCTATATGCTACCACTTGGATCTATTTTTAATAAACATGGAATATTATACCACTGTTATGCTGACGACACACAAATGTATCTTCCATTTACTAAAACGAGCAGTCTAGATGCCTTGGTAGCTTATAGTGATAATAGTGCTCTATAAATAATTGATTGATTGAAATGGCTATATTTCACAAAATCATATATTCATTTGTGAGAAACATTCAATTAACATTTCCTTGCTTCTAAATTAGTTCAGCAGATAATCAATAGATTTTTTATTTTTATAAATGGGTTTTAATGCACCTGACAAAGTTCTGCTAACATATTTGTGACATTGTCCCCATAGCATAGTTTATTGGTATGCATTTTATGTGCTTGTGTAGATATGTGAGATATTCTTTTAAATTAATGGGTATACGGCAGAAGTCCTTCATTAAAGTTGACCTTTGTTAAAAGACAAAATAATGACATGCATTCGCTCAACTGTTTCAGGTATGCACAGTCTGTTTTGTGAGTACTGATTGTTTGACTCCCACACACATTTGACAGGTATTTAATTAAAGATGACATTGTTTCCATTAAGAAGCAACAAGTCTCTCCTAAACATTATAAGAAACTTATACAGTTATGTTGAGCTGGATGAAGCAGCATGCTTTGAGATGTAACCCCTCCCCTATACTTCTACAATGACTGAGGAATTTTGAATATAAACTACCAGTCAAACGTTTGGGCACATGTATAACTAACCATATTTAATTTGTAAACAAAAAAATAATAATTAGGGACATATATGAATTGTTAAATATGCAATCCAAAATTTAAGTTGGCCACCCACAATGTGGTTGGGAGGAAATTTGTTCTGGTGATTGAGCTTGCAGGAACTGATAGGGTCTAATGAATTATCGGAACATTAATCTTGGTTTATATCCAGCTTAGTCAGGACCAGAATCCTGCTTTACACTAGCTTCAGGACAAAAGGCTAGACAACGTGTTGCTCTCACGAGACCAGAATTGCCACTGCAGTGTGTCAGTTTGGACTAGTGTCAACTAAGGAGAGCTGCTCTCTCACCTCTGAGTTGTCTTGGGCCATAATAAGTTTCAGTTTGTTTAAGGACAGCTGATCTTAGACCAGCATAAAAAAGACACCCTCTTGAAAATTATAATAATAATTTTAACACTCCTATCACACCATGGAGGGACTGTTCTACCATGGAGGGCCTCCAAAATTAAGTATTTTTAGCTTTCCACTAGAAAAAGTGGCTAGAATTGCTTAATGTAATTAGTCTATTCTTTTTGCCTTGTGATTTGTTAACTTTTTTCTTCATGCACATTGAATGTCTCTCCACTGGGTATATAGACAAGGCGAGATAGCTAGGGGTTTGTTGGAGAAGTTTAAATACTGTCTGATCTTGGCTTTTAGCCAGTGGAAATGCCCTGTATAGGTGTAATGTTGGGGTTTTATTTGAGCCTGCAGAGGGATGCTCCTATTTTACATGACACAAAACAAACATTGCAGGCTTGTTAGTTGCCATTTATGCCACACTAGTGGTACAATTAAGATGCAGAGGTTATGATCAGTTTTGGGGAAGCTACTTTTTTTTGCCAAGCTTCATGCTATTCATAATTACAAGTAGTTAACTAAAGGCACTAACGCTACTCTTTTGACAAAGTAGTTAGCTTCCATACACTACACTTTACTAACAAAAAGTGTCTAGCAGAGACTATTTTGCAGAGACGGGGCACTTATATTAAAGTGAATGTGAAAAAGGGATGTAGAAAGGACAGGCGATGTCTGTATCTAAAAGGTGATTGGCTCTTTTACCTGTTAGGCGGGACCCTTACTCGCACTACTGACTCTACTAAATGCCGTTGAAATAGCAACATTTGTGCTACTGCCATGTACTGAAAAATTTTGTTAGGTTAGTAGTGTTATTGAATTTATTTAATTGCCTACACATTAATGTAAATTCCACTGTATTACTTTTTATTTTTTTATATTACTAATTTAAAGTTTTTTCCACCAATAGAAAATTCAGTACCTGGCAATTCATCCCAAGGCACAGCAATAACTCAATCACTGGTTAAAGTTCTCTACTGCTGAAAAAATAAAAAAGTCAGAATGCTTTTGCTTCAGGATTAAGGAAGTGCTCTCTTCCTGACAGGAAGTGTTTACAGCTCCCTGACAATCCCTTTTGACTGGGCATGTCTAATCTTGCCCCTTGAAATAGACAGGGAGCGGTTAACACACCTCTCTAGCATCTTAACTCTGGTAGTTTACAGAGCTAATGCTTAATCTGATTCTAAACTGATGCATTAAAAATCTTTTTACCCTAATCCTCATTGATGCAGATCGAATGCTTTTGGCCCCAAATTTGAACTTCCCTGGAATCATCAGGCTGCGTGTGGAACGTGGGCTGTAGACACTAGGAATGGAAGTGCAATGCAGAAGAATGGTTTTAGGTGGATGGCTGAGTTGGTAGTGAACTGTGGAAAGCCCTGTGTCCATTGGGTGGATGTGGGTCTCCACCCTTCTCCTAATTTTTTGGACGCCTTGGTCAGACACGTAACAGTCTCCCTTCTCTCGTTTTTCTCTAGGGGCCAACTGAGGCCACGCTGTTTCCGCCTGTAATCAAGAGATTCGCACGCTGACCTCACTCCCTTATGTGCGGCGCATAGTTGTTTTCCTGTATTGTACACAAAAAAACCAGGAGCTGCAGCTTATGAGGTCTAGGGTAGAGCAAGAACTGTTGGGTGAATCATGTTAAATATTATAATAAAGTATTATATTTGTAAATATAAGTTGTGTTCAAAGTGTTGTTGTAGTAGCAATGAAAAAGTAGGGGCTATTATTTATCTTTGACAATCAAGGTAACCAGTATAGGAACAGCTACAACTAAGAATTTTAAACCATGTTTAGATATTGATTTATTGTTTTGTTTGTGTGTGAGTTCTGAATTTAAATAATGCGATCGTGAAATCAGTAGTGAACATAAAGTGAAATAAAGTAATTGTGGTGTGTTATGCATAATATAAACATTCTTCTGCAACTGATGCTTAAATCAAAGTTTGTATACAATATATATTTTTAAATGTGTGCATGTACTTTACATATTCCATATTATTTGTTTGACACCAAAATTATATTTCTGCTCCCTGTGTCCACCTCCATTTCCCTCTCTAATTCAAACTCTTAAATCTGTTGGAGAGAGAAAAAGAGAGGTGACAGGAAATTGGATCTTGTCATGCATATCCATTGTGTTTAATCTTGAATATCTGTGCTGTGTTAAAACCATCTTAATCTTTTTGAGCCCTGTCCAGTTTGGATCTCAGCAGAGAGGGACCTCTGAGAGAGTTATTATGCTTGAGTTTGCCAATTTCATGGAGAGTGACGTCCATTGTGAAAAAAGCTGCACAACTGTATACAAGTATTTTCACTATATTGACAGTTGAAGCGTCCATCTAAATAAGAGGAACAAGACCAAAACCAATTTATAAAAAGTTATTTTAAAAGTTAGCAAAATTGTGCTAGATGCACAGAAAGTTATTTTTCCATTGTTCATTTCTTCTCATTACCTAATGATCTAGAAAGTGTAGCCAAGAAAGGAACCTGTGGCATTTTGGTGTACAGGTTATTTTTGTTTTTTCACCATAGTCTTACCTACCCAATTTTGACATATTAAAGGGATAGCCTAGTTCACTAACAAATGAAAATGATGTCATAATTTACTCATGCAGATGCGCAGTACATATGCAAGGTCACGGTTGGTTGTTATGTGATCCAGCTGAGACAGTGTTCATGCTTTTCTCTAATCTGTTGTGCACATGGATGGAACTCCAGGGTAGTGTTCACCGCATAGTGCTTGAGTGTGTGATGAATTTCTCATGGTACATCATCAATGGTTCTGTTTAACAACATTTCTAAGTGACATAAAAATCACTTGTGCTTGGTAGCTGTGTAAAATTCGATGCACATGGTATCAGAACTTGTCTGAAAGGTGTTTTATGGAGGTTTAATTCTGTTTGATAATAAATTAGGAAAATTAAATGAGCCATTTCGAAAGGTAATGGGAAGAGATTTACAATGAATCAGAGAGAGGACAGAAAAAAGGGACCAGGAGACGCAAGAAGTGCAGAATCATAGGTTTTTTACAATTGTGTAGAGTTGTACAATTTGGCCACAAAGTTATATTACAATTATTTAGAAAAATAGTGCGCTTGCGATTGAAATGCGATTATGATAGTAATAGTAGAACAAAGAGTAATGTTTTTCATGTTCAACTGCCAAAAGGCTACTCTGGTATTCCTCTATAAAGATTCAAACTGAGACCTTTTTTTAATTCACAAACAAATAAAATATATGAAGAAAATCACAGTTTTTATTCAAATTGTACCCATCCACCGTGGTCCTGTTTTTGTCCATTTTGTGATAGGTTCTCAGCCCAGTAATCATTATTATTAGATTTTCAAACACAGACAAATTGAATATTGCGCATGCTCCAATCAGGATTTTAACATCCGATACAATATCCAATTTTCTTTTCATCCAATTGTGCAATGCTGATCATTTAACTTTTTTATCAACCACTCTGTCAAAACTGGTTAATGCGCAAGTTTTTCTTTTTTCTGTTTGTTTCTTTCTAGGGGAAGTTCGAGGTTTGATTGTTGCACTTATGTTGGAATGTGGTTTTTATAATTTTGTTTTTGACACACAATCTATTTTTTCTTATATGTCAAATGTTAATATGAGTGAATTGTCTCTCCATTTGGAATGTGAATGGGTTAGGGCACCCAATAAAAAGAAGAAAGGTTATTTCTCTTCTTAAGTGTAAGAAATAGGGTAGTGTTTCTTCAAGAAATGCATCTTTCCCCACAGGAAACTGAAAAATTTGGGCAAGATATGGGGTGGGCATGCTTTCTTTAGTGCTGGCTCAAGTAAGAGCAGGGGAGTCATTATGCTGATAAGTAAACATCTACAATTCTCAAACAGTGTAAAGATAAATTAGGAAGAGTCATTATTGTTTTAGCTGAAATTCAGGGACAAAGTCTTATTTTGGCTAATATTTATATACCTAATGTCGATGTTCAGAACTTTTTTATAGATCTTGAAGGGTTTTTCAAGCCGCTGGCACCCCTTATGATATAATATTAGTGTGAGACTTTAACCTTTGATAGACTCAGTCCTTTAACATAGTGAAGCAAAAGTGTGCAAGCCCCTTAGAGTAACATTGTCACTTCACAGGATGTGTTAAAATCTTGGTCTTACAGATATTTGGAGACTGTAGAACCCATCTGAGAGGGACAATAAATATTTTTCATCAGTCCATAAGATTTCTCTAGATTTTTTATATCTAAGTCCCTCATTTCATCTGTTGTTGATTGTTCAATTGGAAACATTTTAGTCTCAGATCACACCATGGTGTGTTTAGAGGTCTTGCTACATATGGAGAAAAGGAAATAATATAGCTGGTGCTTTAATGTATCCCTTTTGCAAAATCCTGAATTCCAGCAAATGTTAAAGGCTGAAATCATTGTCTATGTGGAGACCAACTGGTCCTCAGCATCCTCTGTGGGCGCGGTTGGGAGGTACTTAAGGCGGTTCTTAGGGTCCGGATCACACAGTATGCCTCATTCACCAAAAAATCGAAAGCACATCAACTTGTGGAATTGGAAGGAAATATTAAAAGTGCTGAGGCAGAGCTGAAGGTCCGAATGTCAGAGAATTGACCCGATTGAAATGCAGATATAATCCTATTTTGTCACGGAAGGTGGAGTTTTGGCTATTCAGGGCAAGACATTCATTCTTTTAGTCGGGGGACAAGGCAGGAAAACTTCTGGCTAGATATATATAAAACAGAGAGAGTCTTTTTCTACCAATCCCTCAGTGAAATCTGCTGGGGGTGAAATATCGGCCATTGATATTAATAATGCTTTTAAAGAATTCAATCTTGATCTCTATAGTTCCACGTCTTTTTCTACTGATGAGGATATTACAAACTTTTTGGAACCATTAGAACTTCCTAAACTGATGGCTGAGCACAAAAACATTCTCTTGATTCTGAGAATCTTGGAGGAGCTTTGCGAGGTAATTAAGGCCTTGCCTACAGGCAAGGCTCCGGGGTCAGATGGCTTTACTGCAGAGTTTTTTTTAGATCTTATGCTACAGAATTGGCTCCTCTTTTGATAGAAGTTTATATAGAATGAGTAAAGAATGAAAAGCTTCCGCCAGTCATGATGCAAGCCCGGATCAGTCTGATTCATAAAAAGGACAAAGATCCAATCGAGTGTAAGAGTTACCTTCCAATTTCCCTGATCCAGCTAGACATTAAAACATTGTCAAAAATGTTGGCTAACCGATTAAGTAAAGATTTGACATGACTTATACATATAGATCAGGTGGGGTTTATTTAGGGCTGTAACTCCTCTGATAACATTAGGCGCTTTATCAGTATCATGTGTTCTGTGATGAATGATCAGACTCTGGTTGCTGCCATCTCACTTGACGCTGAAAAGGCATTTGATATGGTAGAATGGGATTATCTTTTTAAGATTTTGGTAACATACGGTTCGTGAATACTTTTATTGGGGGGATTAAGTTACTATATAGACACCCGGTTGGGGCGGTTCAAATGAAAGGATTAATTTCAGATTATTTTACTCTGGATATGGGCATCTGGCAGGATTGCCCTCTTTCCCCCCTGTTGTTCGGTCTTGCCCTGGAACCATTAGCAGCCACGATAAGAAAGGAGGATGATTTTCCAGGGGTGGTGGCATGAGGTCTGGTGCATAAACTTTTGCTTTATGCAGATTATACTTTATTATTTGTCTCCGACCCTACTAGAGCTATGCCTTGCCTCCACAGAATTATTGATTCCTTTTCCAAGTTCTCAGAATACAGAGATAATTGGTCTAAATCCGAAGCTGACAGCGTACTGCCCTGTAACGGCTTTTCAGCCAGGCACCTTCCAGTGGCCCAAACAGGGCATTCAGTATTTGGGTATTTTATGCCCAGCAAATTTGTGTGATTTAGGTAGTTCATTTTGACCCTTTAATAAAAAGGTTTTCGAATTATGTGGGTAGGTGGACTTCATTACATTTATATATGACAGGGAAGGTTAATGTTATTATAATCAATTGTATTACAAAATGTAACTACCTGCTACTATCTTTCCCTATAGATGTCCTCCTCTCTTATTTCAAGCAATTTGATGGCATTCTAAAGTCCTTCATTTGGAATATTAAATGTCCCAGATTACATTTCAGGCCGATTTGTTACACAGGCCAATGGACAAAGGTGGGCTAGGTCAAACCAAGATTTATATTTATTATTATGCTATAATATATAATAATATATATTATTATTATTTTTATTTTATTTATTATTATCGCTCCCACCTGAGAGAGCCACTCCCTGTTTTTGTATTGAACAGGACGTTCTTGTCCTTATTTCGCCATTACAAACCCTTTCTTGCATTTGCACTCGGTATGGGCAAAGGTGTCGAGTGTTTTATTCCACATTTCTGTAATGTTTATTTAAGTTGTTGTATAGAATCAATACAAATTGTTAATAAAAAACAAAAAATCCAAGGATAGTCACAAGACCTAAACAATATGCATTTTACAACACATTCACTTCCATTGTAAGTGCCTCAATATGGCCTAGATTTGTGCTTTTTTTAAAGAAAAGGATAGATGATTCAAAATAGTTTTTTGTGGTAATCAACATTATTCAAGCCTAACTTGTATTGAATCCTGAATATTACTTACATTTTATTTTCAATGTGGTTGAAGGCATTTAAATAGCCAATCAAGGCGTTGCTATATTGCGACTATAGTCTAAGCTAAAGGGGTTGAAGGAACTCTGTGAACACTTCCTTAGCAACTCAAATTTGTGCACAGAGATATTTCTCTCAGGAGACACTAACAGACAAAAATTAAGTACATTATTATATCTCTCATAGACACTTGGCAATGCAATTTTTTGTTAATTTCTGCTGTACCTGTAATGTTACACTGGAAGTTTGCAGCTAATTTAGCATGGATAAAAGTGTGTCTGAGCAAGCAGCTTGATTCACCGGAAGGAAGAAGTTATTCTTCCCTTGTTAGAGGCTCTTTCTTAACCCCCCACCTCATCTCTTCTCCTTTTTTTACCATCTCAATGCTCAACAGCTTGATTAAACTAAAGCAGCCCCTCGGTAGAAAAGAGAACCTAAAGTGGGTAGCAATAATGAATGGACACACGTGCTTTTAAAATGTTGCGGAGATTCCCCCTATATTATCTAAAGCGCCTAGAAAAGAGCTATATAAATATAAGGAATTATTAATAATTATTATTATACAGTATGCGTTAGGGTATGCAATCACCTCCCTATTAACAGTCTGATCATTAACAAATAAAACAAATTATAATTTCTAAAAAAAAAAATATATATATATATTATATTTTTTATTTTATTATTTTCATATTTCATATTTCTTTACATACAGATATCCAAGTATGGGGGCATAGGGCGTCCTTGTGACTGAGGAATGATACTGTATGGGGGTTCAGGGGTATCTCAAGAGAAACTTTTGAAAATGTAAACCATTGGACCATTTTTTTATTTTCATTAAAGTGAGAAAGACTAGGCTACAAACTAGTAATTGTTTTGTCTTTTGTCCTTGTCAGAGATGATGATATCTGAATAATTTCAGAAATCTATTTGTTTATTATTAAAGGCTTGGGACATGCTGATTAATAAAACTATATTTAGACAGAAAAAAACGTTATGGTCTAAAGGCTCTCTGGAAACACGCACCTTATGTTTACTCACATGTGGGGAAGCTGGTGCGGACCGGGACAGGGCATCAGTGAAGCGTGTTTCAGTGCTAGAGAAAAACATTCAAGAATACAGCTCATTTGATGTAACCGGCACTGTTGTTTTGTTGCACTGCTCACTAGAGACGATGAGAGGGCGTAACCGTCATCATGATGTCTTGTAGTCAAGATGGAATCTGTGGTCCGGAATGTGGTGAACTTCATACAGTCGGAGGCTGCGTTTCCACTGACGCGGAAGAAATCTGCACAAAGCCACTCCCAACGCTAGGGAACCACTTGCCCCACGCTGCTGTCAGTTTTACAATCCATCTCGCTCAAATTCGCTCTCTACACGCCAGTGGAAACATACGATAAGAAAGCCAAACTGCTAGCGTTTTTAGCAACACATATGTCTAGATGTAGAAAACAGGCTAAATGTAGAAAATTACTCAAAAGCTTATCGTCTATATAATGGAGTTTTTTTGATCGTGATAAATATTGATATAGTTTTATCGCCCAGCCCTAGTTCAGTGTGAACGACCCTTTATACTATGAGATTTATGATCGAGAACAAGCAAAGATTCACTTCTCTGTGTTAGGCCAGAGTGCTTCCATACAACAGTTCAGATTTCCCAGACCCCTTTCCAAGTGCACTCTGCTGTGGTTCGCCTTTGTGTACCCGAGTTTGGAAAACCACTTTCACACCAACCAAACTGAAGTCAAATGGACTCCTGTCCCTTATTTTTTGTTATTCTTTAGAGGTTTGGGTTTGTAGGATTGTCAAAAACACAACCATCTTTCCTTTAATCTCTTGATTGGCTTAGCAAAAACATTTGGTTTTGGGCTATCCTTCTGTGATTATTCCTTCTTCCATTCATCCTTCGTTCTTCAAATTCTGCATGTGGTTTGCTGTTTTGTCTTCTCTTTAAGCTGTTTTGTATGTTGATCCAGTTTAGTGTCTGTGGTCTCTCTTCATCTCTCTTTTTACTCTCCGTTGTGTATAGCAAAAGCTCATCAGCATCCTGCTTTGTGAGGCTTTGCATTGGTGTGGTGGATGGAGCTCGGAGTAGCTTTGTGCTGAGGTACTAGACTGGTCCCTCAGTGGGCCTTTCTCATTAGATTTGATCGCAGCTTTACAAAACGTTACCGGCAAAAGCACAACAACAGCAGAAAGGACCCTTTTGAAGCAGCCCTTAATGCAATCGTCCTGCTAAGCCTCCAGTCCTATTAGGTTATCCGCTGTTGAAATCCCCTGCGGTTCGAGACGTAAATCACCAACGTCAGTGCTTTTTACCTCTTTCCCTCCTCTCTCTTTCTTATAGCGCCTTGTGTCATTTTCTGCTCTTTCCACCCTCCAGCCATGGCGCTTTGACAGCTGGGATAGTGTTATCGGGAGAAATGTCAGGCATGAATATTTCTGGAGGTAAAGATCTGCTCTGAGCAACCAACCCACAGAATATACGTTATCTGAACTGTCTGAGAATTACAGTTTGTGGATTCAAGTAAAATGTATGACCCTAAAAGGATGCTGTCCCATTAGGCTTCCTCAGCAAAAATCTTTTGTGGCACAAATGAGACTGCAATCAGTAGCAAGGCTGCTAGGTTATTTAGTGCGTTTCTGTGTTGTGGCTTCACTTTGTGTGCATCTCATTTTCATTACCCTGTGTTCTCTAAATGTTAATTGCTTTCCAAAATCATTTTCCCTCATTTGGAAATTTGTATAATTTTTGTCTCTTGTAATGAGCCCAGAGAGTTCAGTTTAATATATATTTTCATATTGCTGCAACTGGAATGTAACAGCAGGCTGGCGTGAGTGACAGAAGTCAGTTGCATTTTTTTTTTTACCCATCTTATAATTTGCCCTCCATCTCACACAGATGGTAAAGCGACTGCATTGCCTGAAGGCAGCAGTACATTTGCAGCCATTGCAATCTGTGTTAGAATCGCACAAGTCACTATTTAGTGTTTTGCAGGTGTTTGATGCTTTAAGTTAGAATCATTGAGATAAATTCTTCAGCATCCATGTAGTGGATCATTTTAGTCAATGATAACTACATATTTTGAAAATGTACTATTTAGGAATTATTAAAAAAATAGGCAAGTGGATGATTTATGTTTTCCAAACACAATCATGTTATGGATGCTAAACTCAGCCCTTCAATAAGGTATATTTAACAAATAAATAGGCTAAATAATGACAACTTAACTGTGCAAAACCACTCTCAAAAAAGTTTTTTGTAGGTTGTTCAGTTTACTTGATTAAAATGAACTAAAGCAACACAAATTTAGAAAATGTTGTCACAACTTGATTTCATCACTTTCTATCCAATTACATTTGTAAAAATCGAAGTTTACTTAATCCAAATGAGTATTAACAACATTAATACTTTTTGTAGCATTGATGCAACTGTTAAGTGTTATTTTATGCATTTATCAGCAAGATGAGTAAAGGAGGAGATTTTTAATGTTTAATGATCTGTTATATTGGTATTTAAAAAGAGTGTCTGTTAGGCTACATTTTTAGGGTTACCATTGTGGTGAAGATTGGCTTAGGTTGAGGGCTTTCACAATCAAGTGATGTTTGAATTGAATGCTGTTTAGCTGTATAAACTGATCAGCCACAACATCAAAGCCACCTGCCTATTATCGTGTATGTCCACCTCATGCCGCCAAAACAGCTCTGACCCGTTGATGCATGGACACCACAAGACCTCTGAAGGTGTCCTGTGGTATCTGACACCAAACGTTAGCAGCAGATCCTTTAAATCCTGTAAGTCATGAGGTGGAGCCTCCATGGATTGGACTTGTTGGTTAGCACATCCCATAGATGCTCAGTCGGATTGAGATATGGGGAATTTGGATTCCAAGTCAACACCTTGGACTCTTTGTCATGTTCCTCAAACAATTCCTGAACAATTTTTGCAGTGTGGCAGGGTGCATTATCCTGCTAAAAAAGGCCACTGCCATCAGGGAATACCACTGCCATGAAGGGGTGTACGTGGTCTGCATCATTCTTTAGGTAGGTGGTATGTGTCAAAGTAACATCCACATTATTGCCAGGACCCAAGGTTTCCCAGCAGAACATTGCCCAGAGCATCACACAGCCTCCACCGGCCTGCATTCTTCCCATAGTGCATCCTGCTGCCATCTCTTCCCCAGGTAAACGACACACAGGCACCCGGCCGTCCACGTGCTCTAAAAAGAAAATGTGATTCATCAGACCAGGCCACCTTCTTCAATTGCTCCATGGTCCAGTTCTGATGCTCACGTGTGCTTTCGGAAGTGTACAGGGGTCATTATGGGCACTCTGACAGGTCTGCAGCTAAGCAGCCCCATCTGCAGCAAGCTGCTATGGGGAGTGTTCCGACACCTTTCTATCATGTCCAGAATAACTTTTTTTTTAGAACATTTTTGCTACAATAGCTCTTCTGTGGAATCGGACGGGCTAGCCTTTGCTCCACACGCACATCAATGAGCCTTGGGTGCCCATGACTCTGTCGCCGGTTCACTGGTTGTTCTTCCGTGGACCACTTTTGGTAAGTACTAACCACTGCATTTCAGTAACACCCCACAAGACCTGCCATTTTAGATATGCTCTAAACCAGTCATCTAGCATCACAATTTGGCCCTTGTCAAAATCGCTGAAATCCATACGCTTGCCCATTTTTCCTGATTCCAACACATGAAATTCAAAAACTCACTGTTCACTTGCTGCCTAATATATCCCACCCCTTGACAGGTGCCATTGTAACAAGATAATAAATGTTATCATTTCACCTGTCTGTGGTTTTAATGTTGTGGCTGATCAGTGTAAGCAGTTGCTATCAAATTGACAGTGTAACAGTTTCACTGTCCTTACACTTGCTCACCTGGCATATACTAATGATTAATAAAATCAATTTAAGTTGGACTGACATAAGAAAAGTATTTGAAAGTGCTATAGTATGGAGGACAAAACATGCAAAAATAATAAATCCATACATAAATAAATAAATGTAATAATAAGAAAATAATTAAAGGAATAATTGTCTTGTATAATTGTCTACAAATATAATTAGTTTTTAATGAAAGTTATTCCTGAATTAATTTTTGTATGACTTTTTTCCCTTTATTTATTATTTTCTCTATTTATTATTTTCTCTTTTTATTTGTATTATTTAAAACTTTTTTTATTCTTTCATTTGTTTTTGTTTTATTATTATTTATGCATTTATTTATTTTTATATTTATTTATTCCCACATGTATTTATTTCTATATTTAAATATTCCCACATTTATTTATTTTTGTATTTATTCTTACATTTCTGTCTCTTGTATGATAATGATGTGGGCGGATCCTGATTATTATTATTATTATTATTATTATTATTATTATTGTAGATTGAAGCGTGTTCTCGATTACTCTTGACTTGTTTTGATGTGACATTAGGTCATAGCCATATTGGAGCTACGCAAGGACCGCCTCCCTCATTTCCATGTTGCACACAGAACAGTAAAAATAAATAAATGTATAAATATATATGGGAATATATAAATATGGAAATAAATATATGTGGGAATAAATTAATATAAAAAATAAATTAACACATAAATAAACAAAATATGCTAAATAAATTAATAAATAAAATTAATTAATAGTTAAAAATAAATATAGAAAATAATAAAGGAATAAAATCATACAATAATAAATTCAGGAATACATTTAATTAAAAACTAATTATATTTGTTTTATCAAGACATTTATTCCTTTATTTATTTTTTTATTATTACATTTATTTATTTATTTATTATTTATGCTGGTTTGGGCCTCCATACTATAGTGCATTGATTGTGAAATGAAATTACTTAATTTGAATAAAGTAAATTAAATTGCTTGTAAAACATAATTCAAATTCCAATTTTTTTTTTTAAGTATTGAACACTTTAGTTAATGAGACAATTTGGTACCTCAATTAATGATATCAGCAATTTATATTTTTGGGTTATTAGTTTACATTTTTGGTTTCATTGTAATCACATTTTGTTATTGGGGCTGTTTTTCTCACCATATTTCTTAAGGGCATGTGGTCCAATTTGACTTTCATGGCTTTCTGACACACCCAGCCACATGCCAGGCAACAGATGGTTTTTCCCCAGGCAGTGTTCGAGTCCCCTGCTGCTCCTCCCTCTCCGTGAGGCCCTGTTTCCCTTACTGTGAATCCACTAGTAGCACACACAGGCATGTTGGCATGCGGGGCTTTGTTTTAAGTGCCACTTTGCTTCATTATTCTCTTCTTGTTTCTCTTCAGAGTTAGTTGTTGTTACAGGTATTTGAGTGTGAAATCAAAAATGGAGGCAAATGTCTCTTAAGCATCGTATCTGTGGGATAAGCAACAATATTAACATTTTGTGTTTATTAGTCCTAAGAGTCTTATAATTACCAAGTGTTTAATGTTGCACTGTACTTATTAAAAAAGGCTTTACAATAAGTCTACAATAACTTGCTTGGGGATCCACTTTTTTTTTGAAAATTTTTGTTGACCAGGGGCCAATGTTTGAATGAAATGACCTAGTAAGAGTAATTATTTTTTATTTTTATTTCTAATATGTGCAGTCACCAACGACCACAGCTATGTCATGTTCTAACCAGACATGCATAACAAGATTCCAGCGAGATCAGAACATATTTGAAATATATAATTTTTTTTTGTTGTCTTTTATGGTGGCCTTGAAGTGCAAAACAAAACACTAAAATCTAAAAACACTATGGCAAAACCAATAACAATTCAAAATGCAAATAAAAAAATACACCAAGTTCAGAAGCAAAACAAACAAGTTAAAAAACACAACAGCAATTTAGAAAACGCAACGCCAATTCAGTCGAAATGGAAAGGGTAGTACGTACCATAGCTTCTCACCTGATTGGATGTGTGAATGAGATCTAGTCCTTTCCTGACTGGTGCTCTGCACACTTGCCGTTGTGTTTTCTGTCTTGCCGTTGTGTTTTCTGTCTTGCCGTTGTGTTTTCTGAATTGCCGTTGTGTTTTCTGAATTGCCATCGCGTTTTCTGAATTGCCGTTGCGTTTTCTGTCTTGTGTTTTCTGAATTGCCTTTGTGTTTTCTGAATTGCCTTTGTGTTTTCTGTCTTGTGTTTTCTGAATTGCCTTTGTGTTTTCTGAATTGCCTTTGTGTTTTCTGTCTTGTGTTTTCTGAATTGCCTTTGTGTTTTCTGAATTGCCGTTGCGTTTTCTGAATTGCCTTTGTGTTTTCTGTCTTGTGTTTTCTGAATTGCCGTTGCGTTTTCTGAATTGCCTTTGTGTTTTCTGTCTTGTGTTTTCTGAATTGCCGTTGCGTTTTCTGAATTGCCTTTGTGGTTTCTGTCTTGTGTTTTCTGAATTGCCGTTGCGTTTTCTGAATTGCCTTTGTGTTTTCTGTCTTGTGTTTTCTGAATTGCCTTTGTGTTTTCTGAATTGCCGTTGCGTTTTCTGAATTGCCGTCGCGTTTTCTGAATTGCCTTTGTGTTTTCTGAATTGCCGTTGCGTTTTCTGAATTGCCGTTGCGTTTTCTGAATTGCCTTTGTGTTTTCTGAATTGCCGTTGCGTTTTCTGAATTGCCTTTGTGTTTTCTGTCTTGTGTTTTCTGAATTGCCGTTGCGTTTTCTGAATTGCTGTTGTGTTTTCTAATTTTTGTTTTGTTTTTGGATTTGCTGTTTTGTTTTGCACTTTGCGGCCACCGTAATCTTTGCGGTAGATCTTTTGACATTTAATGTTATCCCATTTCTTTGTAGGCCAGAAATGTTTGCCACATAGGTGATTAGGTCAGTTTATGTTGATGACAATTATCTTTGTTTATTCATACTAGTATACTGTATATTTGGTAAATAATTTTGAAGTTATTTTGAATTCATCATTGTTCCATATCAGCTTATATTTATGCCAATCACAGCTGCAGAATAAATGAGAAGAGTTTATGAACGCTTCTCTATTATATCTTACTGTTTCTCCCCATCTGTCTAAGTGTTTTACTAAAATGGATTTATAGTTACTAATTAATTATGTTATAATAGGTCCAGTCTTACTCTTTTATACAGTGTGGATGCATTGCAAGCTTCTGTCAAAGTCAAATAATGGTGCATTTCAGGTCTGTTGTCTTTTAGTTCAAGGCTGACCTTGACAGGTTTCAGAGCTCGAGCAAATCAGCCCTCTTGAAACCAAAACTTTAAGGCTTTGACTGGCTTCACATGATAGATTGAGAAATCCCAAATATTTCTGCTTCAACCCTGTCCTCTGCTTGACTGTTTTGTGATACATTGAAAATAACCTACATTTTAAAGACTAATGCACAGTATGTTTACTGCCTACTGTTTATTACAAATAGAATGTGAAAGGAAACACTTTATGCAATGATACATGTTTTGAACCATTTTGTGCTACATTGTTGTCACATGACTTCTACATTATTTTTTATTTAATTTTTTTTATTTCTCCCTTTTTATCCACAATTTGGAATGCCCAATGCACTCCAAGTCCTCCGGGTGGCAAAGGACAAATCTCTGTTGCCTCCGTGTCTGAGACAGTCAACCAACGCATCTGATCACGTGGCTTGTTGAACGCGTTACAGCGGGGACATAGTACGTGTGGAGGCTTCATGCCATCCAGCGCGCAACTCGCCACACAACCCTCCGAGAGCAAACCACATTATAGCGACCACGAGGAGGTTACCCCATGTGACTCTACCCTCCCTAGCAACCAGGACAATTTGGTTGCTTAGGAGACCTGGCTGGAGTCACTCAGCACACCCTGGGATTCAAACTCATGAACTCCTGGGTGATAGTCAGACCTCTACATTTGTAACCGGACATGACTACGTTGCATGTTGAAAGCCGTGATCACCCAACACTTCTCTCCAGGTGATCTGGGTATTTCATGCATACAGAAAGTTTGCACAGTATAATATATGCTGCAGAATTTACAATAATGGTATATGTTATTCTGAACATAGCCATTGTATTCTGCAGGTTTAATGTTCTAATGGGTCATATTACAAAAGACACTGCTCTGTTAAGTGTGTGAGAGATTGCAGCAGCCAATCTCTGACGCTGCTGTGATGTATTTCTGGTTTTAGCTGTAGGCAGAATTTAGTGTGGTTTGGATTCACTTTCGTCCTACTGTAAACACTGGGAATGATGAGACGAGTGAATATGGCAGTTTCAGTGCAAATAGAAAGAATGAAAAAAGGTCTGATCTGATGTTATGATCTCATATGGATTTGTAATGTTCTTTTTGTAAAGTTTTGTGATTAACAGCATTGTTTTGGAGTAACTTTATCTGTGGTAGGAAAATAAACTGCAGTGTGTGTCATCTACTCTCCCACAAGCTCCGATAAATAACCTAATATATACACACACACACACACACACACACACACACACACACACACACACACACACACACACACAGAGAGAGAGGATGAAGGCCTCCGTGTTCCTGCTTTGCGCGGCTCCCTCTTACCTTAAGTCTTGGACAGATTGAAGCAAACTTTGGGTTAAAAATGTTTCTGTACATTTTTATCAATCTTAAATAGGGCTATTGCGGTGGCAATTTTAACCACCACAGTGGTTAAGGGCCAGTCACTGTTAGTGAATTGTGTTGTACGGTGTTTGAGGGTGGGGGAGGTGGTGTGCGCAAATTACGCGTTTACTGTATTGTGGATCAAACTTTAAAAAGCACATAATTGAACACAAAGTAAAAATGTAATAAGAACCTTTTTGTAAAATATAAAAAATACCCAAAATGACAAATACAAACTTTTTGCACTGGTTTAATTTTTTCTCTCTGTTATTGCACCATTTATCATCCTATACGTTAGTAACATATAATTGTCAATGGCTAAAAATATTCCTGATTGTTTCCATTAATATTACTAAACACCAATATTCAACAATATTAAATATCACTATACAGCTAGACAATAATTAAATAGTGCAGTCCTACCTTTTCTAAAAGCTTTTCAATTGTCAGATGCTTTATTTTTTTTAACTAAAGAAACATTGTCAGGTTTTTGAGAGGTTTTCACTTGAGTTATGATGTTTCCAGCCATACTGAACACACTTCCGGAATGTGTTGTTAATTTCGACAACGAAATTACTCTCAAAATTGTTTGCGGTGTTATTTGATTCTGTTAACAAAAGGGATAATGAGGATAATTCCACTATTTTAATTCAAACATTGTTGACAAAAAATTAATAGAAATAAACAACATTGCAAGATATTACCTTTGCACTGACAACGTTTTAGGAGAAAAACTTGGCTGAATAAAACCTTGTTTATTCAAATGATCCAGTCATAGGATTCTGACAATTTTTCTGTCTAAGATACATGTCATGAGACTTGTATTAGTAATTCTACAATGCCAGTCCCTTTTCTCTCTGTCCATGACATTTTATTTCTGTAGTATGTTTAAAAACAACAGAAGTTGATAATTATTTACAGTTAAAATGACAGGAAACATAATTTCAGCATACATTAAATAAAACTTTTTAAAACCATGTTCATTGCTCTAACTCAAAAGCCAACTACAAAGTCGGTCTTTAAGATGAGATTTAAAAGTCTCAGCTGCACGATAGATCTTATCTATGGGAACAATATCAGAAAAACTGCACCCATCCTTACATTTGAAGAGTTCTTTAGGTGTGATGAGGACATAAATGATCAGCAATGTATTGTGGTGCTTAGCCATGTAAAACCTTAAAAGCAGACAGTAGCACTGTGAGATCAATTCTGAACTGGAGTGGAAGCCAGCAGTGAAACGCCAAATCTGATGTAACATTATCCCTGTTCTTAGTGAATCAGAAGCCTGGCAGCTGCATTGTAAGTCAGTTGCAGGAAGGACAGATGGCACTGAGAGATTCCAACATATAGCCAATTACAAAAGAATTCAAAGTATAAAAAAAATCTATATAAGAGTCACAAGATCTTTCGCCAACGCCACAGGCTTTAGAGAGTTTTGAGTTGAAAGAAGCTACAGAAACAACACTCCTCATTTGCTTATCAAATTTATGGTTTTGGTCAAAAATAACACAACGTTTTCTTACATAAACACATACAGAACATTAATCAACACTGAAGTTAATCTATTTGTAATCTTATTGGTGGAGTTAGATGGGCCAAATATAACACGCACTGTCTTATCAGGATTGAGCTGGAGAAAGTTTCTTGCCAATCAAGATTTAACCACTTCCAGGCAGTAAATATCACCTATTTAAGTGGTACGGTGTGTTGTCAGCATAAAGATAGTAAGATATGTTATGTATGCAGAGCCTTGGAGGACATCACTGTTTGAGTCACTGAACAGGAAGATGATTCCCAATAATGACAGATAAGGTTCTGTTCCTTTAGATTGGACTTGGGGTGGTTTTAGGGAAGTGCCATGGATGCTGACCTCTTTCTCCAAACACTTTTAAATTAAATTAATGGATGATTCTGTTGAAGGCAGCACTTAGGTCAAGCAGGAGTAAAGCAAGATAATAGCCAGAATCAACAGCTGGCATTATGTTATTGGTCATCTGAAGCAAAGCAGACTCTGTGCTATTAACTCTGACTGGAATTGACTGGACTAGAACAAGATTGCTCAAAACATATTTTAAACTGTGGGGTTAAATTGGGTTTTTAATCAGAGGCTGATCCACTGCATGTTTAAAACATGTTGCAACAATGGCATTAGTTTGGAAGCTTTTTATAATAGACTTAATCCTGGGTCCTCAAGTATCTACACTGCAAAAATAATTTTCTTTTTGTCTAAACGTTAACTGTTAACTGTAGCAGAATTGGGTATGATGATAAGTTTAATTAAGTTTATTTTTCTTACCCCTGTAGCAAATTGTTATTTTTCTTATTTTAAGCACAAACCTCACTATATTGCGTTACATATATATTTAAAAAAAGAAATAATTGCCATGTCCTTTTCTTTAATAAAGAGCAAAAATCGAGGTTATAGTGTGGCAGTTACAATGCAAGTGAATAGGGACAATTTTTGGAGGGTTTAAATGTAGAAATGCAATGCTTATTTTATTTAAGCACTTTAAGCATGAATTCTTCTGTTATTTATTATTTTATATATTACATTATTTGAGCTGTAAAGTTGTTGAAATTGTTGTTTTTATAGTTTTAGGGTTTACAGCATTGTCATGGCAACAAAGTGTAAAATTGGATATATCTTTACACAGAAAAGGTCTGTACACAGATATACACAGATATGTTTACACCAATGTTGTTTACGTCTTGTGGCTATACTTGTGAAACTGTGAGTATTTTAAAGTTTACGGATTGGCCCCATTCACTTCCATTGTAAGTGCCTTATTGTAAACAAGATTGTTGCATTTTTTTAAAGAAATGAAATATAAAAATTGAGATTTCTCAACAGAAATGTCATCAATATATAGTGGCGAAAGGCCTAACAATAAATCCAAAAAGTGATGTTGAGGTTTCCTCTTTCTACATGTGGTTGAGGTCTATTTGTAGTTCACTAGTTCATCAGCAATTAAGCAATTCTCTTCTCTGCATTTCTTACACTAAAAAATAGAAGAAAATAATTTCCACAATGTATAAATACCTAAACAGAATATAAAATGTTTAATCTGTGTTCAGAGTGAATCAGGTGTGTGAGCCGGCTTCTGCTCCACTTATTTGAGTCCAAACTGCATCATATGGTGGAAGTTCTACCTCAGAACCTTGTCCAAACCTTTGTCAGGCAGCAGTGCAGCAGATGGCATCATCTCACTGAACTCTTTCCCTCTCGCTGGGGGCAAAATCACCAGCATGTTTCATTGCAGACTGCAGATAGTGTTGCCATTGTACCAAATTGAATTATCATTTCATAGGTTTTTAATTATTAAACTAAAAAAATTATATCACAACAGTTTCTTGAACTTGAGTTGGCATAAAGGACTCCATGAAATTGCTTGACAAATGCAGTTTTTTGCCTGTGTTTAGCGTATTTCCTTTTGAAACCGGAAGTTGGGGCGAGTTGGGGTCATCCCTACAGACTTTAGTCTGCTTATGCCCCAACCATGAACCATGATTTGATACTTTCTGTTGCTAGCTGAGGCAGGTACATTAGGAGGGGAAGGGACATTCCCATTCTAGAGAGCATTTCATTACAAATTTGGATATGCCCATAACTTTTAGGAATACCCAAGTTCAGTGGTTTTCAAACTGTTTTGTCCCAAGGCACACCTTTGCAAATATGACATTTCCAAGGCACACCATATTTTTCAAAATACAATTATGCGTGCATCCTCATAAATGTAATTTATAAATTGTATTAAACCCTGTGCTGCCTCGGAAACACAAAAAAATAAAAATGGACTCAAAACTTGGGCTGGGCAATATGGCTTTAAAAATTATTATTCAATATTTTTCAGCCCATTGACTATATTTGATATATATCTTGATAATTATGTATTTGCTCTGAAATGGCTCAAAAGTGATTTTAATAAAATGTTTTTTTTTTTTTGGCAAACAACCATTGTAGCAAAGTAGATTTCAATATTTTAATGGCATTAAATACAAGTCTATTTAAAAATAAAAAAGGCATGTTTCCCTACAGTTTTGCACTAAAAGAACACAAGGAATGAGATCTAATCATTGTCATTGATATGCACTTTTATATTTATATTTTATACATAGTAGCTTAATAAAAAAACATTATTTACTTTCATATACTTTTACTAAAAACAAAATTTGTAAATGAACAAGGAGAAAAACTGCTCCACTTATTTGATGAAAATGTTTTGAATTTTGCACAATACTAAATTATTACTATGGGACCCAGTCAAGTTTATTATAAAACTGAATTATCATCATTATTTTGAGGATTAGATTTTATTACCGTCTCTTCAATACAACATATCGCTAAATTCTGGATTTATAACCTAGTTATTTACACTGCAGTCAATGCCAAGTGGAACTTTGTCACATTTGCCGGAAATACAGCCACCGCTTAATTCCACATACTGTGCCACCTTTTGTAGATTTGTATAATAATTTGTAGCGGTTATTAAAGTTTGGAATTGTAGATTGGAACTATATATTTTGATTTTCTATTTTTCTTTTGGGCTCAAACTCGAGTGAAGTTTTGGCTTGCACTCTTCGTTGAAGAGGATGTTTTGGCGTTGCTTTGACCTGATGTTAGGACTAGGTACCTATCCATGGTGCTGGGCTTATTAGCCAAGCCTAGTTATTTTGCTTGCTAGCTGCTACCAATACTGTCTACTTTAAAAGCGCACGGTAAGCAATATCGCGTTGCCAATGGGCAAGGAGAGAGCAAGAGGGAGGTAGTTACAGATTTTTCGTTTTAGGCCATTTAGGTTGTTAGATTAAGCCTACTTCATTTTCTTTGCTTTATTTCATTTTTAAAATTTTATCTGTGACAAAATATTTGGAAAATATAAAAAATGCATACCTCCCATATTTCTTGGGATAATAATAACCTGAATAAAAGGTTATTTAGGTTGTAAGGACAAATTCCACGGCACACCTGCCCACCTCCCACAGTACACAAGTGTGCCGCAGCACACCGTTTGAGAACCACTGCACTAGCTTATACAGTAGATGGCCTCATATCTAAAAGACAGGAAGGAACTAAATGCTACAAATCTCAATTTTGATTTCATGCAGCACAATACTATACAGGATTGCATGATTGGCGTTCACGTGCAGGGATCTTTGTCTTTCTGGTAGTTCACGCTCCGATGGATGGCTGGTATTCTAGCTCAATACTTCCTTGTACAGAAGTGTATTGTTTTGCCACATCCTCCCTAGAAACTCATGGCATAGTTTGAAGCGCTGAGTGGTTGATTACAGCTTTGTGGTGTCAGAGAAGTAAATTCCAGTATGAAAAACACCGTAATTAATGAATCTCAGATTGTTTGTCCTGTGCATCTAATTACCATCATTTGTGTAAAAGAGACTTTAGAAAAAGGAGAAGAAAAGACATGCAATTAAATGTGCCTTTGCACCCAATCCTGTGTTTGTGTAATACTGTGTGAGCAGAAAGGAACAGTTTTTGATGGCATGAGCCGGCCTAAATCGCCAGGTTCAGTCTTATTGGCTGGCTGCTGAGATAAGTTATTCCCAAACAGATGACACTTTTAAGGTTAATACTTTAATGAGCTTAAAATCAACAAAATGTACCTCCCTACCTTAAACCTAAACTGAACTGATAGTGGCAAGTTTTTAAATGTAATTGATTATGTAATGCAAAAATTTAAATGTATTGCCTAGTAAGTCATACGCTTTAATAAAAGTGTTTAAATATCTAAGATAGCATTGTCTGGGGAACAGGGTGAAAAGTATGTTTATGAACTGATAATCTGCCGTTTTAATCGTGATTTGTGGGAGAGGGAATAAAAGTAATTGATGCATTAAACAACATTCCTTTATCAGTGTTTAGTGGTGGTGGCATAGTGGGCTAAAGCACTTAACTGGTAATCAGAAGGTTGTATGTTCGATCAACACAGCCACCACAATTGTGTCCTTGAGCAAGGCACTTAACTCCAGGTTGCTCCGGGGGGATTGTCCCTGTAATAAGGGCACTGTAAGTCGCTTTGGATTAAAGCGTCTGCCAAATGCATAAATGTAAATGTAATATGTTCAGTCAAAAAACGCTTAAGAATAAACTGATCGACACAGGTAATTTTTGCCCATTTTGCCCAGATTTTGCGCTGCATGTAAACATTTGTACACACGTTCTTACTGGCTTATCCAATGTACGCATGCGCATGCCTCTTCAAGGTTTGACATTAAAATCAGAGAATTACTTGGTTGTTTCAAATCTCATATAAAAGCGGTTTTCTTAATTTTTTTCTTGTTTTTAAATAAGCTGATTTTAGGGAGTTATCTGCATATTTGTGTGCTCGTTGTTGTAATGCCTCTAGAGCTTATTTCAGGAAACTGCCGCAATATGTACGAGGCACGGAAAAATGATTTTGCAAACATTTATGTATAGTAATTTGATTCTATGAGACCAACTTTGCCAAGGTTTTCCAGGTTAGTGGCATCAAATCTTATTATTCAGAGATATTCAGAGTTTTGTCCGTGAGTAGAATTCTGCTTTTTTTTTTTCTGAATTAAGTTTGTGAAATAATTGATATTTAATACTTTTTGATGGACATAAATTCTGATTACAAAGGCTACACACATTTTCCAAAATGTATTTTCTGTGTTTCTTTAGTGTATGAATTTTCTCACGGTGGTGGTTTTGGTTACTTTAGATCTCTGTCAGACAATCGCTTCCTATCTAAGTGGGTGGTTCTTGCCCAAAATGAGATGCAAAATGTATGAATATAGTATGAAAAGTATGAATATATGTAGTTGTGTGTTAATTTATGTTTAGGTGTGACTGCAGAAAAAGAGAAATTTAGACTACCCTCTGTACCTTTCACTTTGTCCCCCGTCCATAAGCATTGACTTTTGTACCTCCAGAGAGGAGAATGGTAGGATAGAAATAAATTAATGGAAGAGAGAGATTGAAAATATATTCAGCTGTTCAATTTGTAATCTTTTTTTGCCCTCCATATCTTCTCACAGTGTCTCTGTTCATTGGCCAGCATTATATAAGATCTTTAAAAAGAAATATTTAAGCTAATTGAAAAGCGTTTAGTATTTAAATTAATCCACTAATGGTTTGCTCTTTTATTTATTTATTTTCTTTATTGCTCAGCTCGCCATTGTAGAGGACTATGCGGACCCATTTGATGCAGCGGATCAGGCTGGCGGCACCCAGACAGTCACAGAAAAGCCAACGGAAAATGATGGCTACATGGAGCCATACGAGGCCCAAAAAATGATGGCTGGTAAGACAATGGTGTTTTGCTGCTGAAGTTTATGCATCATCTTGTCTTGTATTTTGCAGCTTTATAATTGTGAACTCTGAAGGGTCTTTTGCTAGAATATAATGAACCATGAGAATGCATCTGGGCCTGTTGAAATGTGTATGCACTAGGCCCATGGGATCTTGCTCAATTTACGCTAAATATTCCCTCTGAAATCCCACTTAGTCTATTCAAAAATTCTTGCTGTTAGAAATGGCTTCTATAGAGCTGTGTAGTCATGACATCAATGTGTAGGCCAACCAAGAAAGGCTATTTTGCCATGGGATCCCTCTGTAATATCGAATGGCTTTTTTGTAGGGGTGCTCCGATCGATCGGCCACAGATTTAAATCGGCCTACCTTCGTCTTAAATCTGCGATCCTAAAATCAGGTCCAATCTTTTTGCAGCATGCAGGGAATCACACAAACACTGCTACTCTAATGAAGGAGTGCTTTCTCAGCCCTTGCTGCATGACAGTGTAGCCTCTGGAGGGAGAATTGTTGGCAATTCTAAGTATTCACAAATGTAAACTTTCAAACATGCTGTTATTCAGATGAATATGCAAGGATGTTTTTAAAAATGTGTAAGAATTACACGTGTATGAATATTTGCCCATTTTCTAGAGTCATTACGGTAGTAATTCTGACCCTTTGCACTGTGAGCACGGAGAGGATAAAGTGTTGTAACATGAGTCAAGACAATCAGACATTGTGTTGAGCGATAGAGACTGTTTGAGCAATCATGAACACTTTCAGCTTCACTCCCTTCAGTATGCTCACTCGCGGTGTCAATCAAACAGCGCGCTCTCCAGGTGCTCCCAATATCTCATCCCAGCACTATTCTGTGAGGATCCCAATTTAAATCAGATTAATGTTGGTCACATTACCACTAATCACAGCAATTACATTTGAACCATAATAGCACCGCATCTTTACACATTTGCTTTATAATCAGTGATTTGTTTTACAGCAAAATGCAGATCACAGTAAACAAATTATAGATATTAATGATTTCTCACTGGAGCGGTTTTAGAGCTTGCAATGGATATAGTTTTCTTATTTTTGAACGTATCTCTGCTGTGTGTGTGTGTGATGCTGAACAGAACTATTCATAACTCTTTCAAAACACTGTTCAAAAGTTTAGGGTCACTTACTCATTCTTATTTATTTATTTTTTTTCACATTTTAGAATAATAGTGAAGTCATCACAAATATGGAATAATAGAAATGTAAAAAGGGGAATTATGTTGTGACTAAATAAATAAAAAATAAATCATAACCAAGTTATATTTTAGTATCTTTAAAGTGGCCACACTTTGCCTAGATTTAGCAGAAATGGACTCTTGGCATTTTCTCAACCAGCTTCTTGAGGTATCACCCTGGGATGCTTTTAATACAGTATTGAAGGAGCTTCCATCTATATGCTGGTCACTTATTGCCTGCTTTTTTTTTATTATTCTGTCCAAGTCATCCATTTCAAAACTTTTTTTTTGTCTGTTTAAGCATACACCTTCAGATCAAATGGTTTTTAAAATCATGAGAAACATTTCAGGCAAGTGACCCCAAACTTTTGAATGGTAGTGTAAATGTTAGCAATTCACAATTAATGTAATTGTAATGCAATTTTGGTAATTTTATAAAACGGTTCCATTCGTTAACATTAGTTAATGCATTAGGTATCATGAAGAAACTATAAACAATATATTTTTACAGCCTTTATAAATTGTAATTTAGGTTAATATAATTACAATTGTTCATCGTTAGTTCATGTTAGTTCATAGTGTATTAACTAATGTTAATTAATACAACTTTTGATTGGCATTTTTTTATAGTATATGTTGTAACTAACATTTAAGTTCATGTTAACTATATACAGTAATGTTAAATAATGTTAACAAATGGAACCTTTTTGTTAAGTGCTACCATAATTTTACTGTGTGGGGCATAAACCTATAACTGCACAATACAACTGGGAAAAGTGTGGCAAAGGGCACTTTAAAAAAATAAAACGTCATCAGTATTGGCCGATCTTATTGTTAAAAAAATCTGTATTGGCCTCAAATTTCCTGATTGGTGCATTACTACTTTTTAGAATTGCTTGTTATATTGTTTCAACCCACGTCTATACTAATACTTTTTAATAATATCTTTTTCTCAAAATTTTTCTCTTTTGCCTTCCGAATGCACAGAGACAACATTTTTGACAGCGAAAACTGAGCTTTTCGAACGTGCCCTCCCAAGTGGATACATTTGAAAACCTCTTCTCATTGTAGTGTGGACAGGGAACAGGGGGGGATATCTGAAAACTATGACATATTTGTTGTCCTGTTGCAATCATGTGATCCATTCAACCCAAAACAAACAAGATGGCGGCACATGTTGTATGATTGAGTTGCCTGCTATTCAGTTGACAACCAACACAATGTATTCCTTCAAAGGCGATTGGAAATTTACGTGGAATTGCTGTCTGGCAACAGAACACAAGGAAAATTGCGTTTAAGACCATAGGTGGAATGTTCAGTAAGGGGATTTAAGGGATTCAGAGTACAAAACGAAAACGGCATTTTCAAATGTATCAGGATTAATGTGGAGGTAGCCTAAAATTATTTGAAGAGGCATTCCTGTTTGGATCTACAACATAAATTACATACAACTTATAACTTTGAACAAGTTACTTCTTAAAAACTAACTCAAGAATGTGAGTTTTACTTACTTGATGAATCTTAAAACCAATGGACTACAGGCCTTATTTACCAACTTGATAGCAATTTATGTGTTTACAGCGCACAGTAGTTTCAGAATTCATGTTTGAGGTATCACTGCTTGTAATTTGTTGTCAAACAAATCGAGAAAATCTCTATAATTAAAGCTAACCACAGACATTATTGTACTCATGTATTGATAACCACTTTTCTAAAAACTCATTAGAAATTCATGAGGGAACACATGGCTTGAAAATCTCTTCTGGGGTTTAGGACTGCAAACTGAACAGCTCTATTTGACTTGTTTTTCAGTCACTGAAATCCTGAAAATGTGTTGTTCAATTTGTTCTTTTTGCATTTCATTTTCTGTTTATTGCACTAAACAGAAATACAACAATCAATAAGATCCTGCCCTTTGCAATGTTTTTTTTTTGATCGTGTAAAGCAGCTGCTCAGTGCTTCTATTTGCATTAAATTCATGGGTTTATGGCTGCAATTTGTCCTGTGTGAGTGGACTGGTGCTGAAGAAAATCAACTCTCCTGTCTGAATGAAGACAGCAGCCATATGTGAGCTGTCTGGAATCCTGAAAATACATTACAATCTTAGACCCACAACAAACAATCTGCGTATTCCAAGGTCTGTGCTTATATGCCCATGTACAAGGGCACGAACACACAGGCACTGTCTCACAGTCACACGTAGTGCTCTGTAGCTATCATAGGTGGTGAGAATTTTGTCAGGAGTGATTTTTCAGATATCTGTTTGCAGTATTAGGTTTTTGAAGAGAAACTTACTATATTCCTTGACTCAGTGTGGCTGAAACAATGGAGAGGCAATTTGCCATTGAGTCCCTGTAGTCTGGTGTTACTTGGGATTAAATAAATTAGTCTGCAATCGGACAATGGAGATGCAAGAGAAAAACATTTCTCAGAGGAATTTGACCCCTACACAAGGTCAGAATGAGACATAATGTTGCCTTGTAAAAGTATTCACCACCTAAAACACCCTTAGGGGCTGTTCACATCAAACATGTTTTTGCTTCAGTCCATGCTGTTTTTCAATTGTTAAGATATGTAAATATGTGCTAAACGGACATATTTGACCGTTGTGCCATGTCTCGCTGTGTGCATTAATCTGCATTTTACAAAAGCTTTGAACATGGCTGATCCAATCAAAAAGTGTGTGTGTGGTCAAATACGCAATGTCGGAATTTTCTGGTTCAGACAAGTACTGTATATCTATGATGAAATCAGCATTGAAATTATTTGACCAAAAAGTGTTAAACAAATCTTATATTTTATGTTCTTTAAAGTCACACTTTGCCTTGATTAACAAATAATTGTATTCATAAGCAAAATACAAAAGAATTACAGGCATTTTAAGCATGAGCCTCAAGATTAAAATTATTTTAAGATGCAAGAAACATGCCCAAACTTTTGACTGGTAATGTATATAAATGGAACCAGAATGAATCTGCATTATTTTCGATGTTGTTCCTGTTTTAGCTTCTGTGTCTTTCTCTCAGTTTGAAGAGATGACTTCACAGTTTAATCACTGACTCAATTCTGACTCAACCCTGAGCGTAAAACACTACAATCGTTGTAGCTCTGTTTATTTGACTTTTGGGCTGGACTACAGAAATGTGTTCATACTTTTCCAACTGTATTTGACCAGAACCAGAGGAACTGACGTCTTGTAAATTATCTCGGGGTCTGATTTCTCAAAGTGATGTTTTACGGCACGGCATTACCTAGCAGGACAGCTGGGCAGTTTTTTATTTGGACTCATCCCTCCTTTTTTTTCTTCTTCCTGTTCTTTTTTTTTTATTAATCTTTTCATCTTTCAACTGAGCCATCTGTCCTGTCACAGATTTCATAGGGAAAACAAAATAATAAATACAAAATATCTTGGACGTGCTTCTTGGATTTCTAATATAGAAGGGGAGATAAAACTGGCATTTTATTGGCTCGTTGCATTCATTTCTAATGGCTCTGCAAATTCAGTTTAAACAAACTGAAGAGTGTAATTTTGTTGCATTTAGAAATGTTACACTGATAATGAGCAAACTGTTTGCTGTTTTATTTGGTGCATCTATATCTGTTCTTTATTACTGCAATGTGTCAATGTTTTAATTTGATTTTGTTTGTAATGTCATACACTAATACAGAATCATCATTTGCGGACACAATGATTTTATTAAAATCAACATAGATGAAATGCTACACTAAAATCAATTTAGAATCAAGTTATCAATTTGCTTTTACCATAATGAGAATTTTTCTTAATACAGTACTAGTAAAATACTGTATCATGATTAGTGCTCAACCGATATATCGCAGAGGCCGATAAATCTGCCGATGTTCTGACTTTTTTAATTATCAGCATTGGCCGATACATTTTCACCTTTGGCCGATTTGTTACTTCAGGGTGCAGAGAGTCGGCTACTTGCATCTGAGACATGTAAACGACCAGTCATAGTTAGTTTTGTTGTTACATGCTATTGTGTTAATACAATAATAGACCAGTGTGCAACACACTCATTTAAACGGTTCACATATCAGAGCTGCGGCAGACACGTTTGAGCTCATAATGTTAGTGCTTGCCTGTTTCATTCTCCCTCTCCTCAACTGTTCCCTGTACATTTTAACTGTCTTTTCTAATGCTAAAAAGGCAAATATCAATCAAACAAATATCATCTACCATCTGCAACTGTGCACATATTTCATTTCAACAGATGTAATAAACCAACCTCACACAACTTCATCCCGTGGAGCACTTATTTATCTTCCTCTAAAGTAAAGTAACAGTCTCTCCTCAACAGATCCCTGTCACTTTTATAATTATAAAAGGCAAATATAAATAAGACTTCTAACATATACCATCTGCAAATATGCAGGTATCTCGTCTAAATGGATGTAATTCACGAACCTCGTGAAAATCCAGCGGTTTCTTCCCATTGAACGCTTCTCTAATATCTTCCTCTGAAGTGCTTATTCTATCAGCCAGAATCAAGACTACATGATCAGGATCAAAAGTTCCTCTGATTCACAAATCACGACGAGAATGCAGGCATCCATGCAGGCGATCCAGGCCGTTTAATCTGTCAGGAGACTGAGGCTCGTGCTGGATACGCACGAGTGCGTGAGTTTAGCCAAAGTCTTTCTAGCAAGCCAGTCCACTGTCGGCCATGTTTGGAATGCTCTCGGGAGAGAACATGAAAGTGCAGCTGCTAGCTACTTGAACGGAGAAAGACCAAAATCTCCAAAATGGTTGGTCAAGATTACGACCAAAGAACATATTTCAAATCAGCAGTAAAATCTGACAACATGGGTTTCATAAATGGTTTACTTTGAAGCTTTACCTCAGGTTACGCAAAAATTTAATTTCCCAGCTTTTATTGCTAATGTGAATGCACGTTCCTGAGTTGATTGACAGGTGATGTCTGTAACTAAAAGGTGATTGGCTCTTTTACCTGTAAGGCAGGACTTCCTATCTGCATCCATTGACCATCGGCTGCAGTTGGGCATTCTAATTTTTCCCATGCTAAATAAGGAGAGAAGTTGCAGGGTGGTTTTTCTCTCATCTGTGCATTGTATGAATGCATTAGAATTCATTTTACCACCGCTTTTGTCACATGCATGTACACACAGTTACATAACATCAGGGCAATATATGCAAGCGTTAACAGGGGTTTGCTATAGACATTATAAGAGGAATAACTTGCAGACTGAAGGAAGTGAGCCACTTTCCTTTTTCCTTTCTTTCATTCTCTCTTTCACTATGCCCCCATCTCTTGCTCACACGGACACACAACAGACATTTTCACTAAGATGCTGTATGTGTTTAAACTTGTCTAAAGCTTGCAGGAAGGCAAGGCAGTTGTTACCTGTTAGCCCAAGCCTGACTTGTAGAGAGTGAGTCTGTGTACAACACTTCACTTTCCAATCACAATCACTTTCCCACAATCCCTAAGGTCTTCTTTGTTACACAAACACTCATTGTGACAATTCTGATCAGACTTTACACAAACATACTCTATTTGAATGTGAAAGAGACAGGAAATTAAACCGGTATTTCAAGTCCATTGAAGGTAGTGTGTTCTATCGTGCAGTATTTGTATTTGCCTCTGTTGAACTGATGACGTGAAAAGCATATTACAGAAAAATAATGGCTTCTTTACTCTCAGGCCTGTGATTTGTGCAAGTCACCTCCATAGTTTTCAGCAGTAATGATTCCCACTCTGAACTGCCTTTACTCCCCCATTCTTTCACCACATTGGTTGAGAAGTGTGGGAATGTATCATCAGTTTAAAGTGAGTACATCCCCTTGTGTCAAAGGTATCACCAATATGCATTGTAACAGGGTTTAGAATGGGCAAGGAGGAGGCAGGAACCGGCTGAACAGTCGAAGTCATATTTTTGAAACTATTGAAAACTTAAACAAAACACACACACAAACACACAGCAGCTGTGTATGGCTCTCTCTCTCCTAAACTGCCACATCCAGCTTGGGCTTATCCTTCTCCTCAGTTGATTAGTCCGATTGGGGGCCGGCCGTGCACACTCGTGTCCTGGCCCCGCCCTGCTCCTCGTCACAGTCCTCCCTCCTTTGCCTCAGGCTGGGGAACATTGCTCTTCCGGCAGTGCCTGCCGACAGGCTTTCCACACCTTTCAAGACCTGGGAGGGAGACAAGGGGAGGGGAAAGAGGAGAGAGAGATAAATAAAAAACATACAAATATCACTATTGAATATTACGATACACGATGGTATTATGCTGTTATTGGATCATGATTAAATCTGGGCCAACCACGTGAAAGAGTCTTAGACTGTCCGCAAAACTAAGTTTAAATCTCTCTCTTCTATTAGAAGCGACTCTGATCGCACTGAAATATTACATAGTTTGTGCTTTTTCATTATTGAAATGTTGGACATAATATGAATACTCACGTAGATGACTCAAAATATCCCTAAAACAGGGATCTATAGTATTGATACAATATTGTGAGAAATATTTGTAAATATTATTGTCATCACATGTCCATTTATATAAATATGAAAGACATTTTCTCAGCTAATGCTTAAAAATTAAAAACGGAGCCCAAACTATCCAGTTTAATTGACATTTATTTTACAGATATAATAATCAACACAACCAAAACTGAAGTGAACTTAAAAGTAAAAGATCAGTATTTGGATTATAAGAATTGTTCAAATGAATATTGCAAATAATTGGAAGATCTATATTTTTCTAATTGAGACTGCAATGTTGGGCCATAGTGCTAATGCGGGAAACACAGGTTCATATCCAGCTTGCAATGTGTCCTGATCCCACTACCCCCCTCTCTCTTCTCAATAATTTACATTCACTCGTTGATATATGTGTCCAATAAAAAGTCAAAAAGCCCCCCAAAAAAGCTAATTTGTTGCAATTTTAAGGATTGCAGCATGCCAGTGGCTTTTAAAAGGAAACACCATGGTGCCAAATTCATAAAAAGTTTATAACTTAAGCTCGAAAAAAGTAGTAGTCTGTAGGTGGCTTTGTGAGATCAGATTGGATTATTTTTCATGATCGCCGTGTGTCCTGTGCCCTCCAGATGGGTCCCATATTCAGAGAGCTTTTATTAATCCATTCACTCATGTGTTATTCCATAACACACACTCATTTCACTCACACTCATCCTCTTTTACTCTTTTCACATAAAAAAACTGCTTAGATTCTTCCTGCTTTTTTCCTTCAGACAAGCTACTGCATGTTCTAGAATACTCCACGACCAAACAGCACATTTATCATGAGCTAGAAACATGAATAGAACGTGAGACATGTGCAGACATCATTCTGAGAGAGAAAAAGTGAGGAGTGCTAGTCTCGTTCTTATGTAATCATTGGTTTAGTTAGCTGTGAAAGTATTTGGGAAGGATGACACATTTCCTTTGTTACCCCTGAGTGAGGAAGTGTTAACACTAATATTCCTAGAGCAAGTATACAGCCTCTCGTGTACGATTAGTAGAGCGATTTCACCAGACAGTGAGTCTTGAAGCAGATAGTAGGCGTAAGTTTGTGTCGGTGGATGATGGGTATTAAGTGTCCATAACAGTAGGTCACTATCAACCTTCCCACTCAGTGAGTGATATATTGCTCCCTTAATGTAACAACCACATGAGCGCTAAGAAACACAGGGCCCTGGTAGAATCTTTAGGGCCTGCATGTGTACTCAAGCACACAGATGCACTTAAAGGGATAGTTCACCATAAAATGAAAATTCTCTTATAATTTACTCACCCTAATGCCATTCCACATGTGTATGACTTTGTCTTCTGCTGAACACAAACAAAGATTTTTTTGAAGAATATTTCAGCTCTGTAAGTCCTCAAAATGTAACTGAAAGGGTACCAAAAATGTCAAACTCCAAAAGGACATAAAAGTAATCCATAAGACTCCAGTGGTTAAATCCATAACTTCAATAGAGATATAAGTGTGGGTGAGAAACAGATCAATATTTAAGTGATCAAAATCAAGTTTTAAGTTAAAAGAAGTAGGGCAATATACCAAGGCTGAATTTATTTGATCCAAAATACAGTAAAAACAGTGATATTGTGAACTATTTTAATAGTTTAAAAAAAACAGTTTTCTATTTGAATATATTGTAAAATGCAATTTGTGATCAAAGCTGAATTTTCAGCATCATTACTGCAGTCTTCAGTGTCACACGATCCTTCAGACATCATTATTATATGCTGATTTTCTAACATGGGCATTTTTTAAGTGCATTTTACTCATTTAACCTGAACACATATTTGCAAGCACAAGCTTTGTTGATGATAATGAGGCATTATAAACACTAGTTAAAATATAATCTAAACATTCATATTATTTTTATATTATATTTATATCATACAGCATACAATTTAAATATCTGCTTTAGCCAAAACAGCATTTAAATGTAACTAAAACTTGCTTATTAGGAGTCATATTTCAAATGTCAATACTCTGAATCCTGGCTGGCAAGTATGGAAACAGTCCCACTAGGAAAATATGTACATGTTTATATAAAATTAGCATGTCAACTAATGAAAACTAAATTACTTACTCGTCTGAAATTGTATCCTCGGCTGGATCAAGTCTCTCTTCAAAATAAAAACGTTCATCAGAGTTCCGCTCTTCTTCTGAGGAAAATGTTAACGTTTTGTCACTATCCAGGAGCTTTCTCACTGGTGTATCTCGTGTCTTTCAAACGTGGAGAAAACTGAATTTTACTTTGTTTTTAAGGCACAGTCGGGGGCATTTACCATTTGCATTGATTGTCTCAGTACATTACCGTATGAATAGCGCCCTCTGCCCGTGGGTGTGATCACATTAGAGATAATTAGCTGTGCCAGGAAAAACTGTACATCGCTTTGTTTCATATATATTGCATTGAAGGATAATATTTTGTTTTAAATTTATTTGAATTGTTTCATTTAAAAGTAGACATTTTAAGGTTTCCTTAGAAATATGTTCCATGTTTGTTTCATAAGTATTCGCTGAGTTTTAGTTAATTTTTGTTACGTGTTTCAGATATATGCTCGTGAACACAGAGACTGCTGACAGCTCACCCTTTTTATTTCTTTATTTTACAAAAGCACAAGGTTTTGTTGTTATTGTGAGTGTGCACAAATAAAAGTAGACCCTGTATAGTCTTTAATGACGTCTTCCACTTACATACAGTATTTTATGTTGTTTCCGCTGTAATGATGAAAAAAATCCAGCAGAATGTGGTGGCGCATCCGTCGACCCCAGAGGGTTAAAGTCCTTGAATGTAGCTTTTAGATCAACATTTTGGGATTCTCAGGTATCCATTCTTTAGGTATTTACTGATGCGCCACCTGCTCTGTACTCTGTACCCCCCCCAAAGTGATTACTGCTTTTGGAAAAGGTCATGAGGCATGAGTGTATTACTCCCTAATAATTCAGAGTCTTGTGGAGCTTCAACTTCTCTCAATAGATCATGGGAGAAACATTTAAACTTTGTATTGGAGGAGGTAGTGTGGGCTAGGATTCTAAAAACCGTCAAGTCTGCATCTAGATATGCAAGGGTGCGCCTTATGCAATTTAAGATTTTACTGGACCCCTCTAGTTTGTATAGGCTTGGTCTTAAATACTCACCCACCCGCTGGCTATGCCAATCAGAAGATTGGGACACAACCTATGTTTTTTGGTGGTGTATTAAGATCCAAGAATTTTGGTCGAGGGTTCAGAGTTTTATGTGTGACGTATTGGTCACTGAGAATTAATATTTTAGGCGATGGGGCGATCATTAATACAGGAGAGAAATACATAAAAGATTGGGCTCTAGCCAGTGTTATGATTGCAGACGGGTAATTCTTAGGGACGGAAGTCGGCTGGAAAACACTCATTTCAGGAGTGGTGCACAGAGATGGGCAGGGTAGCAGCATTTGAAGAAATGTCATATTGAAGGCTAGGCAACCAGAAGATATTTAATAAAAAGTGGGGCAGCTATTTGGCCTTTTTAGAAGGCTCTCGGGAAGGGGCGGTGAGAGAGATTTATAATTGTTATGTGCATGTGTGTATGTGTGCATGTATGTATATGTATATGTATATTTATTTTCTATTTTCTATTTTGGAAAGTTTAAGGAACTTTATTTTGATGAGAAATTATAATGAGCACATTTTCTGTAATATTTTGTCATTTAAGTGTTATTCAAATAATCAAATCGAGATTATATAGAATCATGAACCGTATATCGAACCGAACCAGGAAATAACCACATTGTCCATTCCTTAATAATTACATGACCAATCAAGGTTTTTTCTATCTCAAGTAGAGCCTGATCGATATGGGATTTTTGACACAATAAGATTTTAGAGTTGGAAATTCACAGGTTACTGATATGGTGGCCGATATAGTTAATTTTTGAGCTGGAATGAAAACAGAACTTTTCGATGTGGAGTTTGCACCGATATGACTATGCAAAGGTACTCAGAAGGCTGTTTTCTTAAATATTTTTTTCAAAGAATATTTGACATTGATATTATACATTGTCAACAAATTCTAGAAATGAACACTGAGAAAATAAAGAATAAATACAAATACAATAAATAGCTTAATAAACACCAGTACTGTATGTTTAGTATCAGTCAGTTGCTGACCATTTAAATAAAGAATAAATACAAATAACTAATTAAACATCAGTACTGTTTAGTATCAGTCAAATGCTGACTATAGTACTGCCAGTCAATTAAGGGCAGGTTGTAACACAAGAAGCATTTACACCTGCCGAATAAAGAGATAAACAGCAACGCGGTGTTGCACCTTATTCTGCTATACAAGTTCAGCAGAAACTTTCAATGGTTGCAAACCAGATTTTTAAATGTAAAATTTTATAAATACAATGACTGGAATTGTTCGGTTGAAGGGGGTACCAAATTGTGAATCCTGAACAAATACAATGAATACATTTATACACATTACTCAGGTGACAAGCAATGTAAGTAGCTACGTGGTTAGCTAGTTTGCTATAAGCTCGTTGTCATGGAGAGTAAAAGATGGATGTTGTTTATTTACTTTCTAGCATTCCATCTCACCAACTAGGTAACAACATAGCATGAAAACAACAACAGACACAATCCACCACCGCACTGTTGTCTGTTGAGCTGTAAAAACATGCTCTGATGTTTACCTTTCAATCTGCTAAATTACGTACTGCACAGACTATAAATTGTAACTGGCTAACATAGCAAACAGATGTGATAAACATGTGTGACATGGTGGTCAAGGACAGGTTTAACGTTATATTAGTTATATTGGAAAAGGGAAAATTATGGAGTCATTGTTTATTAAGTTTCTAGTATGTATTTCACATACTAGTAAGCAACTTACCGAGAAGACACCGCTTAACACCGCACCGCTTAACTCCGCCTTGTCTGCAGAGCCACCATCAGCTCAGCTCTGTAAACAATAGAGTTGGAGCGTGCACTGATGGACAAACTACGTTATGTCACCAATTCATGCATTGTTTTCTGCATTATATGTTCTGAAAAAAAGTTTTCATATCTGCGCATATCGGTAAACATATACGATACGATATATTGTTGACAGACGAATAAATCGTTCGGGCACTAATCTTAAGATCATCAGACTTGCAAGCATGAAAATGCACAAATGGACACAGAAGAAATTATATTCAAGGTGTTTAGCATGTCTGTAAGTAGTGAGCTGTGGTGTGGGCTGATTCCTGAGATACCCATCAACTACGTCTGGTGGGCATTAGTATGGGTCGACCCCCCCTCCCACCTAGACATCTGGAGCAGGTGCCAAGAATGGATGGCCTGGCAAAAGCGATACCCATCCTTCATGCCTGAGCAGTCAGAGACTGTTAGAGTAAGTGTGTGTGTGTCTGTGAGACTAAATTCAGTTAGGTTAATGACTCTATTAATATCTGTCATGTTGGCCATAGAGTGAGACTGCACAGTTTCCAGGCCTTTTTTGAAGAGCATAAACTAATTTTCATCCTTTAAACCTTCCTTCCTTCCTTCCTGTCCTCATCCTTTCCCAACTTCCTTCCTTCCTTTTTTTTTTTTTTTTTTAAGTCTGATGCATTGAAGTGGGTGAAAGTTGGTTGTCAGAAGCAGCCTGACACTGGCACCCCTGCCTGTGAGCTTTAATCTGACTGCTACACGCAGCTGACCTTATCAGTTCACGCACCCATTTCACTACATTAGATTAGAGGAACAAAGGAACGGATATGGGGATGGGAGGAGGACAGGGGGCCATCATGTCAATTTTTAGTTATACTTTCCAGTCAAATTATCCAGATAATTATGTTTCATCCATCTAATGTTAGAAATAAAGTTTCTAACAAAAGTTATTTCACTTAATAAATGACACTAAAACAAGGAGGATCGCAGTTAGAGCAACAGCATTAAATCTAAACATATACATTATGCAAAATGCAACAATAAACATTAAAAAAACAACCCAATTTATATAATATCCAAGTTACGCCTCTGTTTTTAAGGGTATGTCTTCAGTGGCTGCGTGCTAGCATATGTATCTACATAATTCTGTATTTTCAGCTTAGCAGAATTGTGAATATTTTTATTCTGGTGTCACCATTTCCTTTTGCTGGGCTGATTTTTAGACACATTCCATCCATGAAAATAATTTTGCACTTTAATGAACAGTATTTTTAGTCAAGTTTTACTAATAAAGGAATAGACTTGTTTTACATATGTCTTAAAGTAATACTCATTTTCTTAATTCAGGCGTTGTTTGAAGCATCATGAACGTTTTGAATTGTGAGTTCAGTATTGTGAACCAAAATGAATCCTGAGATGAGTGAGACTCAGTTTTCAGTTTCAATAGAGCATTTTCAGTGCATGAACAGCTTTCTAGTGTAAATAAGAGGCACTGTAAAAGTAAAATAAGTGAAAATGGTATGAATGAAATTAATCAGTGAATTGTTTTCATTCATACAAATTAACTGGGACAATGAATCAGACTTTCCAATGCAGGGCTTTCCAATGCTGTGTAACACTTTTTATAACAAAATATTACTATTTATTGGAAACAAGTAGCTAATTACTGAAAAAGCATCATTATTACAAAATAAATAAATAACAATCAAATAAAAATAAATCTTTGGAAATAAATGAAAACATTTGGTCAAGTTAGTAGCGTTGATGATTTAAGATACTTGTCAACTTAGAAATGAGCCTTAGGAAATGTTCTGCTACTGCTAAGTTAATAGGGCCATGACAGAGCTGTTGAGAAGACTGTGGGCATTGGGCCATTCCTTCAGCTTGACCACCCCATTATAGTGCAGGCTCTGGGATCTGCTGGTCTCCACAGGGCTCCTATAAATCAATAAACCTGTATCCAATTTAATCTTAATGCACACAGAGACCTTTAATGTGAGATCTCTCTATTCAGTCAAGAGGAACAATCAATAATGTTTGGCTGTTTGAAAATAAAGAATTATTAAATATAGATTATTTCTAATTTCTGTAAGACACTTTTCGTTAATGAAATAAAATCACTTGTAATACATAAATGTGTTAAAAATAGATGCAATAGATTCTAGAAGTTTCTGTTAATTCCCATTATATTTTATAAATGGTCTGTTCTTGGGGAAAAAAAACCATTCTGTAATGGAAAATTTTCTAAGAATTAGCTAATTTTTGGGGATAAATTTAGTGTGTTACAGAAACACACAATTTCTTCTCTTTATAAATCAAGTGATGACTCCTGATCTGCACCGCTCCAGTGATGCACTGTGCTCTTTAAGCCTTGTTGTCTTTTTAAAAGTTTCTGTGCTATTTTCCTCGCCACAGCAATTTATACATGGCATTTATTCTGCGGTGACCTTCTCCATGTTGTGTCTTGAGACTCCGGCTGTTATATTCTGGCTCCCAGGAAAACGGAGCTATATTTCCAGCTGAATTTAAACATTTATATCCCAATGTCTTTGCTCACCTGTATGAAGTCTCTACTCACATTAACCGACCTGTGGTCTATTTCCAATTCTTATTTTCTCTCTCAAAAATAAAATCTCTCTATCCCATTATTGAACGTTGGTAAAAGAGTGCTAGTGCTAAGCGCAGTGCTTTTTAATAAGTCATATGCTCAAAGTCAGTGGTCATGGCCATGACGTTTTGGTATTTTTGTGAAAGCATATGCTAATTCTAGGCGCAAATGGGTTTGGCGAAATTGAGCATGCAAAGTGCTGATGAGCTGGGTCAAGTGCAGTTTAATTTAGAGGTTTTTCTCCTATTATTTCACAGTCTGCATCCTATTATATTGTACATTCCCTGTCAAACACCAGCAATATAAACAAAGACAGAACATTCGTTGGAAGTTGGTTGTGTAAATGGGCTGTATGCAATGGATAACAAGAATATACATATGAACTTGCGTTATTTTGTGAATTAACTGCATTCTTGTTGAATGTCAGGCATATTTCTATGACAGTGACGCTCTCGTTTTATACTCATGGAACATGTGGCTCTCATTGGAATATGGATGTAGGCTCTGTTAAATTAAAGAGAATGTAAGTATTATTAATCATATTGATCAAGTGACACTCATGGCAAGTATTAACAGTGATTGTATCGGCCTTCCAGGTTAGGATGTGGATTTTTGCACACACTTCACTTCTAACGATTGATTTTACTAAAAATAAAATATATAAATATTGAAACAAAAAAATCTAATAAAAAGTATTTCTAAATTCAAATTATACTTCAAAATAACAAAACGGTCCCAAAGTCCTATATAGCACCTCCCTTAAAATCCAAAAATTTTACTCTGTCCAACTTCTTCCACCGGCTACTTTTGCAGTGACTTAATCACTCTACGATAATAGATGGAGTAATAGTTATACAAATTAGATCATGAATACAATTGTAAATATAAACAATATTAATTATAATAGTATTAACTGAAAAATAAACCGTGACCGCTAGATAATTTAACACAAATCTAATACATTTTTGTTTCATAAAATGGCTACAACAGTGATTGTCAGGGATATAATTTCATGTACCTATATTTTCAGAGTTTGGACATTAACTTTATTACCACCTGCTCGTGGAATCCCCAGACTTAAAATGCAGGAACTGATTTTAGACTTTGTGCTGAAAACAGATGTGGGTCTGAAACGTCTTGACACAATTACCTATTTCTGTTTTTTTTTTCTGTATTTGTTTGTGTGCTGCGCTGTGCCTAGCGTGATTACGGAAATTGAACCCTTTATATCTTTAATGGAACGCACTTCAGTGGAGATGTTTCATTATTCATTTCATTATCATTTGTGCACTTCAAAAACAGGATACACTTTACATGTTCCTGCACTCTAAACCAACATTTTGCAGAGATTACATTCGGAATGAAAATATCTGATAAAAACAGAATAAAATGCCCTATTCAAGGGCACAATCTTACTGGTTTACATAGTCAATGCAACTCTACTGCCCTTTGTCATAAGCCTGTGTGTTTGTGTGACCAATTGTCCCATACTGTTTACACAAGACCTTATAAGTCAATAGATGTCTCCTGCTCTCTGCTGCTGTGTAGTTGATAGCCCACAGAGCTGTAATCAGCCCCTCTGGACAATCTCAGTGGAAGCTGCTCAGTCGCCATGACAACCCATTACTTATTTTGGTGATGAGGGATGGTAACAATGGTGTACAAAGGCCTGATGAATGACAAGCAGTTCTGGGTGTATTTTAGTGTTTTTGCTAAGGCAAGCATCACTGTTATTATTGTTCATACTGCGTTTTTTTGCCTGGCAGATGATAAAACGGAGTAAACATCGAAGGAATGACCCAATCCAGATCTAGGGGGCAGAATATAATACAGTATTTTTACATGCACATCCAGTGCTCGATTTCAGTTGGACTAAAACAATAATTTGTCTTTTTAAAATGTTATGTAAATTCTTTAGTCCGACTTAAACACTACAGTTGTACAATGTCACTGAAGCTTGGCTTTGTCCAGCTTGTGTACACATTAATTGGACCACAATTGGCCTTGTGGTTGTTCTTATACATTCTCAGAAAAACAGGTGACGTGTGACATGTATTTAACCCACCATATTTGTCATCCTATTTTTTTAATATTTGATTAGGCAATGTGTGATTTATACTTGGACAGAGAGATGAAGGCTGTAGCTCAGCTACGCAAAAACCCACTATAGCTCGATAATAACTGCGCATGTAAACATACTGATAGAGATTTGGGTGTGAAATCTTTTTATTTGCACCAGTAATCCCACCAACCCCATAGTAACCATCTAGAACACACTAGCAACTTCAAAGCAACCTGTTTTTCTCTGACGGAAAGACAAAGAGGGCCTTGATTAAGTATTGATGGTGCTATTAATGTAATATGTGCTATATATAGCTAATCTGATAGGTGCTTGTAACAGGTAGGGGATGGGCAAAGAGGAGGCGGGAACGAGCTGAGCAGTCAATTAAACTTTTAATGAAAAATTAAAATTAAAACAACATAAAACACAGCGGCTGCCTGCGTCTCTCTCTCTCTCGAACTGGGGTCTCCATCTCCACTTTATCTCGATCTCCCGCTGATCAGTTGACTCTGCGCCAGACCGTACACCCTCACAGCCAGGCTATCCCCTCCTCCTCGTCACAGTGTTGTATGCTTTGACTGTCAGAGTTGTGGGTCATCCAGCCCCAGGGCTGTCTCGAGATTGGCTGCGTAAGTCTAATTCACTGATCGTATTGATTTTCGAGTTTATGTGATTTACGGGGATGGGTTTGGTTTTATGAAAGGGTGGTTGGGCCAAAGGCCATCTGTGGGAGGAACGGGTCACCAGTTCTGGATAAAATGTCTCCATTAGGCCTCTGTAGCACTCTATGATCAATCTAATCTGGAAATGTCATTGGTTATAATTATGAAAATGTAACTAAGTAGAGGCAGAGAGTACAGGCCTCTCGGTCTCTCTTGCTGTCTTTTTTCACTTTTGTTGATTATGATGTTAGAAGATCATTCCAGTACATAGGTGATTACACACAGTGGGAGTCTGACCCCATTGCCTCTCCTCTGCTTGCCTAGCAGGATGTGCCCTGTGTAGAGGAGATCTGCCAGTCTGTCTCTGGTCTGTTTCTTATTGTAGCACTCTAGCGGAAGACTCTCTTCAGCATTTACCTCTCACTGATTGGTCTTCTAAAAACAGAAACTCTGTTGATTTATCGCTCTGTGTATCTTGCTCTTTTCTTTTCTACTCTCAGGTCATGTGAGAGAAGAAAATAATTAGAATTACATTTTACAGTATGAACAGCAAGATAGAAGCACACTACAATACAGGGGCACATGTTGTGTTCTTGTTAAAGGAGTTGTTCACCCAAAAAGTTAAAATTCTTCTATTATTTACTCACACTAATGTTGCTTCAAACACAGATGCCTGTTTCTGTGGAACACAAAGGTGAATTTTAAAATTTTACAGGGTTTAATTGAGTATTATGATAAATAATAACACCAGTCTATCAAGCTGGAAAAAAACAAACATAAAACTACATTAAAAGTAATCAGTATGACTCTTGAATACTTTACGACTCTATATTCCAAGGATTCTGAAGCAATGCAATCACCTTATGTGAGGAAGAGATTGAAATTAAAGTTATACACTCTCAAATTAAAATCATTAATAAAGCACTGAAATCAAATATGGTGGCTACTGTACAGTAGCTTCAAACTCCATTGGTTCTTTTCACATGATATCGTAACATTTGGCATGACACATATGAGATCCTACACTCAGCACTTTATTAGGAACACCTGTACACCTAGTTATTCATGCAATTATCTAATCATCCAATCATGTGGCAGCTGTGCAATGCATAAAATCAAGCAGATACGGGTCAGGAGCTTCAGTTAATGTTCACATCAACCATCAGAATTGGGAAACATTGTGATCTCAGTGATTTTTATCGTGGCATGTTTGTTGGTACCAGATGGGCTGGTGTCAGTATTTTCTGCAACTCCTGAACTCCTGGGATTTTCATGCACAACAGTCTCTAGAGTTTACTCTGAAAGGTGCCAGAAAACAAAAAAACATCCAGTGAGTTGCAGTTCTGCTGACGGAAACACCTTGTGGAAGAGAGAGGTCAACGGAGAATGGCTCGACTGGTTCGAACTGAACCAGTACAATTGTAGTGAGCAGTATAGCATCTCAGAATCCACAATATGTCAAACCTTGTGGCGGATGGGCTACAACAGCAGAAGACCACGTCTACCACTATTAGTAGTGGTCGGCCAATATATTGCAGAGGATGATAAATCGGACTATATTCAGTCTTTTTTGTTATCGGCATTTGCCGATAAATGTTCCTGTTTGGCTGATTTGTTTTCTTTTTTTTTCTTGAGGGCGCCGCAAATCGCTTGCTTGCATATGAAGCGACTGAGACATGTAAATGTCACTGTTCATTTTGTTGCCATCATGTTGCTATAATAATAGACCAATATGCAACACCGTGTAATTTAAAGGTCCGCATATCAGAGCAGCGGCAGCCGCATTTAAGCTTGTGGATATAGTAGAGCTGAATGATATAGCTCAAGAATAATTTTTTTAGCTTGTTGGCAATAATTAATATTTTTTTCAATATTTATGTATTTTATCTGAAATGGCTTAAAGGGTATCGGTAATTATTTATATTTTTTTCAATCAGAGGAACCCTCATTTCAACGAAACGGAGAATGGCTTGACTGGTTTGAGCTGAACCAGTGCAATTGTAGTGAGCAGAATAGCATCTCAGAATCCACAATATGTCAAACCTTGTGGCGGATGGGCTACAACAGCAGAAGACCACGTCTACCATAATGTTAAAGTGCTCGCTTGTTTCATTCTCCCTCTCTCTCCTCAACAGGTCCCTGTAACTTTTAACTGTCTTGTCTAATGAGAAAAATGCAAATATCAATAAAACCAATATCATATAACGGCTGCAAATATGTGAATATATCGTTTAAACAGATGTAATAAAACAACCTCACAACTTCAGCAGATCCAGCATCTTGTGGAACGCTCATAAATCTCGATTGTTATTTCCTTTTTTGTAATACATTAACAATTTCTTCATGTGCAAATAAGTTACTAAAATTTGACGACTAAACCGAAATCTGAAGAAACCGCTACCATTTAAAATACAGTATAGTTTTGTTTTGTGTGAAATTGAGTAAATGTATGGCTAAATAAGCGTTTATTATTTATTTATTTTTTAGCAATTTTATGTTTGTTATTTACTATTTTAAATTGAGAGATTATATCATCATTGTATCGGCCTATCTGCCACCCTGCTCTCTGGATATCGGCATCGGCCAGTAATAAAAAAACAAAAAAAACAAACGCATATCGATCGACCACTATTTATTAGGACCATTATGTTCCTAATAAAGTGTATGTGGTTTGATGTTATTGAGTAAATAATTACATAATTTTCATTTTTGGGTGAAATATTCCTTTAATAGCACAAGCATTTGAAGGTAACTCTTGTGTTCTTGCATCTCAGCTGGTAGCGCATGATGTTAGCAACACCAAGGTGACAGGTTCTATTCCAAGGGAATGCACGTACTCATACAATTTATAGTTTGAACACGCTGTAATTCGCTGTGGATCATAGAGTCTGCCAAAAATAATGTAATGTAAATTAAACTCTCTCCTCCCCTTCAGTGGGGTCCCTCCCCTAATCGTTGTTCCCCTAATCGTTGTTCCCACCACCACAGTAACATAAGGATGCAGGATGAGTATGTACATGACTGTGTGCTTCCAATGCATTGGCAAAGCATTTTATGTCTGCTTTTTTAATCTGCTACTTACATGATTAAAAATATTAAGCTAACAAATTTTCATTAAACATTGTTTTAAGCGTAGAATGATATGCCATCCTTAAATCTAACTGCCCTCAAAATTTCTAAAATGTGATTCTTTTTTTTTTTAATAACAGTACACATTTAGTTTTTCAAAAATACTGTCCACTCAGTTCATGTCAGTCACTTCTGTTCTTTTATTTATTAGCATTACAAACTTTTTGTAGTGTTTCACTCACACCCCCATATTGGCCTATGTGTATATGTCAAACGGAGTTTTAGTCGAGTGTTTTCAGTGTGGATTAGGTTTGGTACATATAAGGGGGATAGACACTTGCTGGCTTCACAATCACACTGGGCACCTAGGCATTTATAAATGTCTGGATGCTACATATCACACAGCAGCTGAACTGCTGACATTTGCAGTATGTAGTTGAGATGATGTAATGGTGAAAATGTTTTCGTTTTTGTCTTCAGGTTGTAAGATGTAGGGGCTACCAAGAAGAAGGATTGTTTGTGGATATAGTAGAGCTGAATGATATAGCTCAAGAATATTTTTTTTTAGCTTGTTTGCGATAATTAATATATTTTTCAATATTTATGTATTTTATCTGAAATGGCTTAAATGGTATCGGTAATTATTATTTTTTTCAATCAGAGGAACCCTCATTTAAACCAAACAGCCATTGTGGCCAAGTAGATTTAAAATATAAGAAAAGAAAATACAGTAAAAATTAAGTTAAATGTAATCAAGGGATGTGTTTCACAGTTTTTCATTATATTTAATATTTTTAATTTATAAAACCTAAACCAATACAACAATACATATTAAGACCATTATTTACCTAAATATTTAAATGAATGAAATCCCTAAAATGCATGATTTACATTTTGAGTGATGACACTAAACAATTGATGAATTGGTAATGAATCAATTTATTGAAATGGACAGGTTTAATTGATTAATGAAAATTAATCAAACTCCCCAACTTCGTTTGAATTGTTAGGACTTTCTAATTTGCTAATACTGGTTTTGCTTCTGAAATTTTAATCAGATGCTATTAAAACATCTCTGCCTTATCCCCTCATACTTGTGAAATTCGAATTACGAGACATTAACCCGTTTCAAACGTATCGTCACATATATGTGACTGTTAATAACTGGGCCCAGCAGAGTAGCGTTTCAAGTTGCCAGATTCAAATGCTTTCGCGCAAACACAGGCTGCACTGGTCAGGTGTTTGTAATTTATATTTGCTTAAACAGTTACGCATACAGTCTTTTAAACCACAGAACTGGTTGATTTTATATACATACATCCAACTCATTACCAAAGTACCACGATAAAAAGTTTACAGCTCTTATACGCACAGTTAATACATCAAACAGGATCTGATGCGTACTGCCATTTGTTTACATAAGTAGCGGTTGTCCTTCGTCAAACATAAAGCTACATTAGTGCTTCACACACACACACGATGTCTGAGAAGTCAAACAGTGCATGTAGGCAAACCGAACTGCTGATATTATTTGTTTTTACATCTAGAAAAACTAAATAAATTCTAAATATACAGTATAGCAGACATAACCCATTTGTTCACATATTACTATATTATGTAAAGTATTTTTTTTATTTATTAAAAAATACTCCTACACACTGCCCACCTCTAATGGCTGTGCAGTGTCACGTGCAAAAATAACTCACTCCAGGGTGCACTGCAGGCTAATTTAGACCTTATGGTGCGTTCACATACAACGCGAATCGAGCGCTGCGCGATTGCACACAAAGACGCGAATAGACACAAATTCACGGCGGGCAGTGCAAATGAAGCGAATGGCACGAAGCAAAAATGCGAAATCACTTCATTCGCGTTTTTTGCGAGTTGAAATTTTTCAGCTCGAGCAAAATATCCGCATGACGCGTTGTCGTGAAAGCCTATCAGCATTGAGATTTTCCGAATGTCACAGACGTAGCCAAAGAAATCAGGAAAAATGGATCAGAAAATGGTTGTAGCGGTGTGTGGGCACCACAACAGATACAGAGCAATCTTGGTGATATCGGAAAGGCAATTGATGGCGGAAAGACAAGTTGTTGTAGAAGCCCCTCCTGTCCTTTTCTGGAAGAGAAGGGGGAAGACTCGCGGCGTGGGTTCGTGTTACTTGCACGAACATGAGTTTAAACACAAATTTAATCCAGCGGTCAAACTCTCGTGAGCAATGCTAGGTGAATTTTTTTTCCTCGCTTTGTGTGTGAACGCACCATTTCTTCTGAGTAGGTTAAAGGATCACAAAAACTAATCTAATGACACATTCTTTGGGAAACCTAATTGTCAAATTTAACGTGCATTAAAATCATTGCGATATTCACAATGATACTTAATTTTATATTTCCATGTTGGGACTGTTTTGTCCTCCTGTTTCTATTCAGTTTAAACAGATTCAACAAGACCACAGAATACCTTACTACATTATCTGCAACAGACACACACACACACACACACACACACACACACACACACACACACACAAACAGTGAAAATACATGACAAGAGTCTAAAGATTTGGTTCCATTACTTCCATAAATATGTCTGAAGCAGTTCTGCCATCCACTGACGCACTTATGCAGCACTTACTCAAGAGCTCTATTGTTTCAGCTCAGTATCTTAAAATACATTTCTACGGCTCTGACTTATGAAGTCATCGAGAATGAAAGTCTCCTCTTCTCCTCTAGCATAAGAACATGTCTTCATTGAACCCTTGATGTTCTTAAATGAAGAATAGGGGCCCTGCATTACATAGTTGAGAATCATGCAGGAGAAAGTTAATTATATTACACCAAGATTTATCACTGCTCACCTACAGCTCACCTGAGAGTGTAATTTGTCATTGGGATTACTAATAGCAGCATAATGAATCAGTGCTGACAGGAATTGGAATGCACACTGTACAGAGCATAAAATCAAAGACAATCTTATGATTAAGAGAAGTCATTTAGATCAGATACGCTACCGTTCAAAAGTTTAGGGTCACTTACTCATTCTTTATTTATTTAAAAATGTTTCCACATTTTAGAATAATAGTACATACATCACAAATATGGAATAATAGAAATGGAAAAATGGGAATTATGTTGTGACTAAAAAAAAATCCAAAATAAATGATAACTAAAGTTATAATTTAGAATATTTAAAGTGGCCACACTTTGCCTAGATTTAGCAGAAATGGACTCTTTGCATTTTCTCAACCAGCTTCTTGGGGTATCACCCTGGGATGCTTTTTAAACGGTATTGAAGGAGTTCCCATCTATATGCTGGGCACTTAGTGGCTGCTTTTCTTAGTTATTCGGTCCAAACCATTCAATTAAAAAAAGAAACATTTTGTAAAATTTTAGTTTTGTAATTAAATTAAAATGTTGGCACAACTATATTTTTGTCTACAAAACTAATTTCAACCATTTAAGCACACACCTTCAGATCAAAATGTTTTTAAGATCATGAGAAACATTTCAGGCTAGTGACCCCAAACTTTTGAATGGTAGTGTTCATGTAGATCATTCTGCACCAATCAGCATTCCATGTGAAGAAAAAGAAAGCTACTGTTATAAAAATGAGAAAACCAAGAAAAATTCAGCTGTTTTCTATTTTTTGTTTCTTAAATGTCTTACAAGAACAACGTGAGCCTGATATTCCTTAATGCTACTAAAATTCTGTAATTACTGCTTCATTTAGTGTTGAGGTTTAAGGTAATAGACACAGCGTAAAGACAATATTTCCAATGTAATACAGTTATGTGGTGATAAAATTCAAGTAATTTATATTTCATAAGTCACACTTAAAAATGCTTGAATGTCAATGCATTAGATAAACTAAGTCAAACTAGTGGCTTCTAAAAACAGATGATGCTAATGCTTTTCACTTTGACAACCAGAAACTGTCCAAATATGGTTCATATTAATTTTGAGCATTATATCTATTGTTTCATAATTTAAAAGTTTTTTTTTTTGTTTTGGTGAAATGCATTTTTTTTTTTCTTGTGCTAACTGTATTTAAAACAAATGCCTATTGGTTTGGTGTTTTGTTATATAATGTAAGGACATTTATCAAAAAATAGCTACCAGATGAGTCAGAAACCGTTGCAATCAGAAATAGTGCAGGCATTGTATTACATCATTATTTAATATTTATCACATATACATACAAATGCAGTCAGCTCGAGAATCTGTTGGAATGCTCAATGAACCTATTCGTGTTTAGCTGCGTGAAATAATTATTTGAAGATAACATTGCTTGATTTCAAGGCCTCGTCAAGAACAATGATAGCTACATTGCAAATTTAATTTCTGATGTAAATTTAAGCTTGACAATCATCTTGTGCTTACTTGCTCTGGAGATTAATCTTAGACTGAACTGTCTTGAAATAAGTTCAGCTTGAATTTCCCCTCTTGCAGGCTATCATTTCATCAGACGTTAATTTATTGGCAGGTAAAGGAACTCCAAAACTTCCCTGGAGGCTTTGGCAGTAGCCCATGGGTCACCACGATGGAGTCACTACAGGATTGCACTTTCCTGCCATGTTGCATTGTGGGGGCTTAGGTCTGTGAGGTCTCAGGGTGACTGTATGCAAGGCACCAGCATATGGTCACCAAGGCATTCCCTTATATATTTTCAATGGAGCTACAGGAGAGAGGCTGTTTTGGCCCACGTACAAGATTCTGGCGTTCCTCTCAATGGCTGTTGAGCAAAGGGAAATATTTCATGTTGTGGCCTACAGTGGGCCCTTTTTGGCAGATTGAGTCGCAACCTGGGCTTGTGGAGTAGAGCTGTGTCACAGGCTGTTCCGAAAACAGCTGGTCCACACTGAACAGGTTGGGGCGTTGCGTGAGCACCCTTCTCTGATCGGCCACCTCCGCCCCCACTTTTGGCCCAGTGTCTGCACAAAAATCTTCACAATGTGAAACTGATATGAAAATGGACACCAACTGAAAGACTCTATCTCTACAAAGTTGGAAACTAGAAAGGAAATTGTTCCACAAGAATGTTTTAATGTGATTCTGAAGTGAGAAGCTTCTCAATGATGGCACTCGCGAATAATACAGACTACTTTTGCCTGTGTGCAGGATTTAACCTGCTGTAGTCACGGATTTGGACTCCGGAAGCTTCGGGATTTTTAAACCTTTGTGGCTATGAAGCGCTGTCATCATTGGCATGCCGTCACACTGTACACATGTGGCATCAACTAAAGGGAATGTTGACACATAGTGTTAATATTTTCACCAGACACTGTGTCTGACCATGTTTGAATCTGTCAGACATTAGGACATTTTAACTATCAATTTACCAGCTAACGGAAACCTTGAGTACTAGAGAATGATTCACATGTCTCTGTTTTCAGTGGAGGAAAATGCTGTTCCATTTTGGATGACCGGCATGAACGTAGCAAAATCAATGCATTTTAAACTGAAATTGTATTAGTGTGGATGTGGCCTAAAAGAAGAATGACTTCTATCTTAAATTGCGCATTCACTGCTTTGTAGCCGAGCAAACTGATGCTGTAAACTAAAGCTCTCTTCTAAAACATTGGGAAGTCCAAATCATTGAAGCGAAGCATTACATTTGGATATTTCATACTAATAGAAATGAACCAGTTTAAAAAGTAGTCCTTTTGCAACATTCTGTTAAATATCGCTGATGTTTTCAATTCAGTTCTGTAAATTAGGGTGTTAACATACTGACTGACCCCCCCCCCAATGTGGTAGCAATGTGGATTGATATAAACAGATACTTAAGAGCCTAAGATTGGATCAGTATTGCAGTAATTAATATGTTTCAGCTGGCAGCAATTATTTTATTATTATTTGGATGCAGTGTGTAGCTTCTCATTTCTTAAACAACCACGTTGGAAGACGTATCCCATGGTCTTGGAAAAGATGTTGCTGTGATTTAGAAGAGGCAAATTATTGGCCAGCATCAAGAAAAGAAAACAACTAAGGAGATTGCTGAAATCACTGAAATTGGGTTAAGAACTGTCCAATGCATTATTAAAACCTGGAAGGATAGTGGTGAACCATCAGCTTTGTGGAAGAAATGTGTTAAAAAAAAAAAAATCTTGAATGATCGTGATCAGAGATCAATAAAACAGTTTAAGTCACATCGTAATAATCGACAGTAGAACTCATGCCTATGTTTTAAAGTGAAAGTATGAGCATTTCCACACGCACAAGGAGACGAGAACTTACAGGATTGGGACTAAACAGCTGACTGGCCACAAGAATTAATTTGTTAGTGAGGCTAATCGGAAAGCAAAACTACTTCAATTTGCTAGGGAGTATAAAGATTGGAATGTAGAGCAATGAAAAAAGGTCATGTGGTCTGATGAGTCCAGATTTACCCTATTCCAAAGCAATGGGTGTCAGGGTAAAAGGGAAGCGCATGAAGTGATGCACCCGGCATGCACAGTGCACACTGTACAAGCCTCTGGAGTCAGTGATATGATCTGCGGTTGCTTCAATTGGTCAGGTCTAGGCTCAGCAACGTTATGCTGCAGTAAAATAAAGTCAACTGACTACCTGAATGTACTGAATGACCAGGCTATCACATCAATGGATTTTTTCTTCCCTGACAGCATGGGCATATTTCAGAAAAACAATGCCAAGATTCATCAGGATCAAATTGTGAAAGAGTGGGTCAGGGAGCATGATGAATCATTTTCACACATGAATTGGCCACCACAGCGTCCTGACCTTACCCCATTGAAAGTATTTGGGATGTACTGGAGAAGACTTTATGGAGTTATTCGACTCTCCTCTCATCAATACAAGATTTCAGCCAAAGATTCATGCAAATCTGTATGGAAATAAGTTGTGACATTGCATAAGGTTGTCAAAATATTGCCATTGAGAATGCATGTTGTAATCAAAGCTAAAGGTGCTCCAATTAAATATTAGAGTATTAAACTTTTTTTGGGGCAGGCAGTGTATTATTTATTAGGGGATTAACAAATATTTGATTACATAACAAATAATACCAGTGTTACCTGTGTTAAATATATTGAAAACCATAGTTAACAAATATGGGTCATATACTGTAGGACCCACATATGCATTCTAGGGTAAGTGATTCAAAATCTCTTCTAATAAAAAATAAATGTTTGTTAAAAATTCAGTTAAAATGGTCAAACACACTTTAATTGAGGAACACCTGAAGTGGCAGATCAAAAGACCACTTCATGTAAATGCAATTTTTGACCAACATGTGTGTGTAAGGGAGTCAATGAAAAGGAGGCGAGAACCTGCTTTTCAATATAAATAATATTTTAATGAATAACTTAAACCACACACATGACAGACATGAACGTAAACTATCTCTCTCTCATCGCACCACCGTCTGCCATCGGCCTTTATCCCTCTCGGAGGCTTAATTAGCCAGATAAGGGACCGGGTGTGTATAATCACAACCTGGCCCCACCCTCCGCCCTGCCACATTCCTCCCTTGTTCTCAAAGGCTGGGGAGCCCCCGGCCTGACGTACACCCCCCTCTTTCCCTGGGGGAGGGCGTGCTTTAAGCCTGGTCTGCCGGCAGGTCATCCCCATCTACTTGGACGAGGGAGGGGACAAGGGGAGGGAAACGGAAATAATTAAAATGGGGGGTACTTCCTGTAACAGTGTAGTACCCCCCCAAAAAACACTGTAAAATTTAACGAAAGGGAAAAGGCCAACGCAGAGCGGCAGTGAGAGAGAGAGAGAGAAGGGAGGGATGGACTGCGGTCTTCCTCCGACCCCTCTACGTTTCTGGGGGATGGCAGGGCTCTCTTCCGCCCCTGGCAGCGGCACCATCGCTCCAGGTGGTCGGGGAGTCCAGTCCCCACTCGCCTCGTGGACTGCGGCCGTTCACCACGTCCGGGCAGTTGGTCTACTCCCTCCCCCGGTGGATGGCAGCGGCGCTCCCCTGGGTGGATGGCAGTGTCGAGCAAATTTTTTATGTTAATGCTGTCACCCTAATTTAGATATTCATTGTTTTTGTGCAAGATAATAGATACTGCTCTAATTGCTGAAATAAATAGTATCATCTGACTGTTAGGCCTACACTGACATAAACATATATTGTCCCTTTAAAAAACCTCAATGTAGTTACCTACTTTTTGTTAATAGCTTGTGGTGCAGCTAACTACTGTTTTAAAAGGGTAGATTGACTGTGTTCAACTACATTAAAATAGATTTTAGCTTGGGAAGCTCAAGCTACCATTTCAAATGAGCTTCCCCAACACTGTATTGGAGTTAGTTGTAGTCTAATACTGATATTGTGTAAGTGTGTGTGAGATAGAAAAAGTATGAGTAGTGTGTGTGTGTGTGTGTGTGTGTGTTATGCCTGTTCAAAGTGAACTTGAGCAGAGTGACTAAAAGGGAGACGGAGTGCAGAGAGCATTGACGTCTGCTTTATTGCATTGTGCAGGTGGTGGTAAAAGCCTCTCGTCTAATGCGATTACGAGAGCGAGAGAGAGAAGAGAGAGAGAGAGAGGAGAGAGAGAGAGAGAGAGAGAAAATAGTGGAGAGGGAATGGATAGATGGATGTGGCTTCTCTTTTATTCTCTTTTTGAAATGCTATTACTGCATCCGTCCTGGAAGACCCTGATTCTGAGCCAGGTTTGCCTCATAAAGGCAAGGAAGCAGCAGAATGAAGTAATTGCCCCTCCTCTCGGTAGCTGGCCTCTTAATCTTTGTCATGGTCTCAAATTAATCTGTACTCACTCAATGACAAAACAAAGACAATTTAATAAAGTGCAACGCACTAAATCTAATTCTTTTTAGCGTGTTTGTGTTTTGCCAAACCCTCTTTGGTCTATGTTATGTTCATTTGTTATTTCCTCTGATACCTTGATATGTCTAAGTTTTATTATGATACTGTCAAGTGTTTACCATAGGCATGTAGCATTATTAAAGCATAAGCCACACAAGTCCGTACATTACTATGATTTTACCATGCATAAGGGGTGTTCTTAGGCACATTGTAAAGCAGTGGTAATTCACGTCCTCATGTGGCTTATTACTTTTATCAAACTCTGGCAAGGGCTATATTGAATACATTTTTAAATTTTATTTTTAATAACATTTAGTGGTCAGTGCCAGTGACAAATACATGATCTGCACTAATAATCTAAATTACAATTCCTTTGCCAAGAATCAAAGTTCATAAGCTTAACAGTAGGTTGTTTTCAGTTGCCAAGCAATGCAGCAACTTGGTGAATTAATACAGATTTCAACTGATGTGTGCATATATTAGCTACAGTGTCAAGAAAAATTATGTAAACCCTTTAGAATTACATGCATTTATGTATAAATTTGTCTTAAAATCAAGTTTTATCTTCATCTAAATTACAATAATGAACACCACAATCTGTTTTAACTAATAACACACTTCCCATGGGGATCGGGGTAGAATAGGTCCCTAGCACCACTTTGCTGTTCGAAAAAGGCGAAGAAAGGGGCGACTTGTTGGCCGGAAGTTGCGACCCATGTCTGTGGAAGAACAGATCCTGGCATTTGAGGAATGTGGGCAGTTGCGACTCCCCCAGATCCAACATAATGCTTTAGCTCTAATTTCATATAGACTTTGTGGTTGGAGAGGCCCGATCCAATCAAGTGGCTAGTCATGACGTGCCCTGAGCAATTACTGGCATTTAAATCAGCCACAATTACATTTTTCCCTGAAGGCCGTGGCATAGGGGCATTCAAACTATTTGAGCTTTTAGCTCTTATTGCAAGAGTATATCTTTCTAGTATCCTAGGTGCATATCTGCTGGAGTTCCACGGCTCTGTGCATCCCCTTGTTGGGCACAGAGTTGGGTGGGGAGCAAGAATGATTAAACAAAACATAATAAATATGGCAAACAAACAAACTCCCAAAAGACTGATTCTAGAACAGAATTCGGATCATGACTTGGATGCTAGATGTGTACTTTTTCCAAAAAGAGAGATTTATTTTTTAGAATCACAATCACCTGACATGGCACTTACAAAATTCTCCCCTTTTGCAATTCAAAAAGGAATTGCAGGGATTGCAGGAACTGTCAAAGACACGAAAAAGTTTAGGTCAGCCAGATTCTGGTCAGATGTTCAAAGAAAGTTCATGTAGATAATCTAATGCATGCAAATACTTTGGCTGGTGTTCCTATGAAGGCATTTTTACACACATACCTAAACTATAGCAAAGGCCTAATAAAACTAGAGAACTACAAGTCAAGGATGAGCCTGAAATAGCCTCCGAAATATCACAACACAGTGTTTAAAGTGTAAAGAGGATAACAATAAAAAAAGGTGACCAAATGATAAAGACTGGAATGTATATTATGACATTCAACAAACCCTCAATTACCTGAATGTATCTGTTTAGGGTACTTGGGAGTCACTGTTGACATCTAAATCCCTAACCCCTAAGATGCTTCAATTGTCTGGTTTGGTCATCCTCCGCTGGATGCAAGAACAATCCTATCTGTTACAATTGCCGAGAGGACAGGCATGAAGAAACTTGTTTAATACCATCAAAATGCTGAAATTGCTCAGGGAACCACCCGGCCTCATCAAAACACTGTCCTATATGGATTAAAGAAAAAGTTATTCAAAGAGTAAAATGTAAAAAAAAAAGTTAACTGTGCAGAAGCACGCAATGAGGTGGAAAAGATCCCAAATTTTAAGTTTGAGAAATTCTTCTGTAACATTACCAACCAAACACACAGTTGAGTGCCAGACAGATGTGACCTGGCTAACAAAAGACATGCCACAGTTAATCAGTAACAAAAACCCCACCTTCGTCAAAATATTTTTCACAAAGCACTTAAACCTCTACTAGTCAAACACAAACCGTAGCTAGTGAAGAACCAAATATGACAATGGAACATTCCCTAATTTCAAATGGAAAGAAGCCACAACAAAGCACAAAAGCACAGCAACAAAAGGCTAGTCAGGAGAACAGGCCATGGAAAGGTGACCATATAAAAGATATAGATATGGCGGAGACCTTAGAACCCCGCAGTCGGAGTCCCTCTCCTAAGACTAGGAGTAGAGTCCAAGTACCGGTGCTACCAACTTAACAAGTAACAGAATTATTCAATGGAATTGTTGAGGTGTCAAAGTAGACTTTGCAGAACTTCAATGACTAGCCATGTTATTTAACCCTCTGGCATTTTGTCTCCAAGAAACACGCTTATCACCAAATAGTCAAATGTGCCTAAAAAGGTTTGTAAGTTTTAATGCAAATGGACCAATCATACAACGTCCTTCAGGAGTAAGCATCTTAGTTCATCACAATGTAATTCACGGTCAAGTCACAATAGATACTAATCTACAAGCAATAGCTGTACATTTAAGCCTCCATTGGGCCATCACATTGTGTTCCATTTTCTTGCCTCCAGATACACCTGTTACAGTTCAAGATCTAAACAATCTTGCTGATCAACTCCCAACCCCCTGCATACTTGCAGGTGACTTTAATGGTCACAGCCCATTATGGGGAGGAACTCCCACAAATAGGAAGGGAAAAATACTTGAAGACTTCATCAGTAACAATTAACTGTGTATCCTCAATGACGGTTCAGACACTTACCTGCACCCAGGACATGGAACATGTTCAAAAATGTATTTCTTGCTATGTGCATTTTCCCTGAATCGTTACATCTACAAGATCAAATATCCAACATAATATTCCATCTCAAAAATGCCAACTGGTACCTGTTCCAGACAGAATGTTACGATAAATTTAATTCAGCAACCCAAGACAGCCAAGAACCAGTTACAAGTTCCACAGACAAGCTGATCGAAATACCAAATGATACTAAACCTAAGACATCACCAAAACCAAGTCGCAGGCATAACCCATAGTTTGATGACAACTGCAAAAATGCTATAAAAGCTCAGAAAAAAGCAGAGAGAATCTTCTACAGACACACAACAGAAGAAAATCTAGTAAGATTTAAGTATGCCGAACACAAGCATGAAGAATTATTAATGATGCAAAAAAACAGAGTTAGAGAAAATATGTATCTAACATCACAGCAAATACACTATCACAAAAAATCTGGAACCTGATTCGAAAGATGAAAAACAAAGATGAAGAATCTCAAATTCGACACATCAAGCATCAAGCATCAAGGCACCAATATAACCAATATACTATCAACATTTTTGAAAATAACTATTCATTGGACAAATAAGATACGTATACAACATTAACAGAAATTTAAACTGAATTTCCACTCAAATAACTCCGAGCCATATAATCAACCCTTCACTATAGTGGAACATACAAGGGCTATCAAACATTTCCATAATACTGCACTTGGACCAGACAGAATCCATTAGGAATTTCTTAAGCACTTACCACATACAACACTACTACTCCTCCTGGAGATTTTTAATAATGTTTGGAAAACAGGAATATACCACCTTTGTGGCAAGAAGCAATAATTATTCCCATCCCCAAACAGGTAAGGATCATATTGACGTAAATAACTACCGTCCAATAGCTCTGACTAGCTGCCTCTGCAAAACCATAGAGAGAATGATCAACGACCCTCTGATATGGATTCTGGAATCAGAGCACAAGATTAGCCATTACCAGTTCGGTTTAGAAGAGGCAAAAGCACCTTTGACCACCTTATCAGACTTAAATCGTTTGTCTGGAACAGCTTCATTAAAAAAAGAACATGCTGTAGCTGTCTTCTTTGACCTTGAGAAGACCTATGATACCACCTGGAGATTTGGAATACTCAAAGATCTGTATGAATTTGGGGTCAGAGGCAACCTAACCATCTTTTTCTCTAACTTCTTGACAAACAGATGTTTTCATGTTCAAGTAGGAACTACACTATCAGACCTATATGAACAAAAGCTAGGAGTTCCACAGGGAGCATTCTTTCAGTGACTTTATTCAGCATCAAAATCAATAGTATAATCAAAGTTATTGACCCCCACATATTTCGAAGTTTATATGTTGATGACCTATGCATATGCTATAGAGGGGAAAAACATGAATATAATTGTATGACAGCTTCAACTATGCATAAATAAAATAAACAATTGGCCTTCACCGATCCTTACACCCTGACCCAGATTTGAGTATGGAGGGAGAACCCATTAAAGTAGTGAATGATTTCAAATTCTTAGGGCTTGTCTGTGATAATAAATTCAATTTTATCCCACATATGAAGATGTTGAGGAAAACATTTTTTAAAACAATTAATATTTTAAAAGTCCTGGCCAATACAAAATGGGAGTGCGGACACTACCGTTCTTATACGTCTCTACAGAACATTAATTGTATCCCGACTGGATTACGGGAGTATTGTGTAGGCAAGGAAGACATACATTCGAACATTTGACACAATACACCATCAGGGAATATGTCTAGCTCTTGGAGCCTTAAGAACAAGTCCCATTCAAAGTTTTTATACAGAAGCCGGTAAACCTTCCCTCCAGAATAGGCATCTGAAACTGGCCTTACAATATGCAGTCAAACTCAAAGAAAATCTTTACACCAGTATTCCAACCAGAATGTTCTTATCTGTATGAAGCTAGACCTAAAGCAATCAAACCTTTTGGAATATGGATTAATTCATATTTGGAAAATTTGAACATCGAACTGGACCACACAAGACAGTATCATTTGTGGCCTGTTCACTTTGAAAAGAACAACTATTATTGTGGCATTGGCACAACTAAAAAAGGCAGAAACACTTCCCAACAAGAATCAACAGGAATTCTTGGAACTTAAATGTAGTTTCCCACTCCATAGTACAGTATTCACGGATGGATCCAAAACGTATAACAGTGTACCGGCAGCAGTAGCTGAGGCCCGAGCACTGCTACTGGCACTTAAAAACATTGAGCAGGGTCGAGGACAAAACGTTTTAATCGCTTCAGACTCAAAATCTTGCCTTCAAGCACTTGAACCTAGGGAGACCGATCATCCCATAATCATAAACATTTTGACAAATACATTGATTACAGAAGAAGGATTTCAACATTATCCTCTATTGGGTGCCATTACACATTGGTCTGGCAGAAAATGGAAAAGCAGATATGGCTGCAAAAGAGGCATTAAACTTGGAGATCTCGGAATGTCTGATACCACCCTCTGATCTCAGGCCATTAATAAACTCATATATCACCAATAAGTGGCAATCAGAATGGAATGAGTGCAATAGCAATACATTATACAAAATAAACCCCAGGGTCCAAATAAATTACTCTCAAAATTTTAAATCTAGGCATGTCCAAATAGTGTTTACCAGATGACGACTGGGCCATTCAAGACTAACACATGCGTTTTTACTGACTGGTGAAGATCCTCCCACATGTATACCTTGCCAAACCACTACTGTTTTCTAAATGTGAAATTGTCTATTGTAGTTTTATACTAGTTACCAAATTATTCTCCACACAGTTGCTACCATATAGTGCTGGTGTCTATACAGGGGCATTACTAGAATAGTCTAGCTACTCAGCAGTGGAGCTCTATCCACCCAATGGCTGCATATAAGCACTAAAGGCTTGGCTTGAACTGTCCCTGGTGGGCTGTTCCCCTGCATTGGCATTTTGCTTAAGAAAGAGCCATTAGAATTACAATGATACCTCATCCTGAGTCAGCACTCCCAAGAGATGTTGTAAATAATTAAAATAACAAAGCCACCCTGAAGAGAAGGACATAATGGCTTGATGATTTTTGATTTTGTCGATAATGGACTCACGTGGCACAATTTTTTATGAGTACATTTATTTATATATTTACTGAAGCAGAGATGATTTAGGTTGGTTGCTCTAATGGGTTGAAGCTACTACAGTAAGAGACTGGTCTATTTACCTGATAGTTTCCCTGTGATATATTTACTTTAATGCAGTTTTTTGTGCTTACATTGAATTTGACATTTGTATTAAAGTAAATATAAAACTGTTTACAACCCATCTTCTGTAATGTTACACCTCATCCTAACCAGACGCTACGCGTTAAGATTCCAGCGTTACTCTATCTGTCTGTCCACACAAGATTTGAATCGACACCGCGATATCCATACACTTAAAAACAACAATAACTGCCAAAAAAAGAAAATAAGTAAAATGTAGAAATCAGAGTAATCACAAATGGAACAGTGTGTTTATTGAACGCAACTCATGTTCTCACTGAAGCTGCGTATGGTGATATACTTTTCGAAAGGCGATAAATACACAACCATACACAGAGCAAAGTTACGTCATAAATAGTTTCCAAATTCAGTATGTTACCATGGTTTATGTTCATGCATTACTCTTGTTGTTATTTTGCTGATTTCCATGTGACAGGGAAGCGGAGAGAAAGTAAGAATAAGGTGTGTGACAGAGCTCTCACTGAAGAGAACGAGACCTCGGTAGCACAACATTCGGTAGGTGTGTGTGACACCGTCAGCCAAAATCAAGTTGCTCTGAACTGGCTAGTGAGATTCTGGCTGTAAATATACCATTAAAAGACTAATTTTAAACACGTGTTGACTGTCCTGTGCCACGTCACAGAAATATAAACCATTGCAAAAATAGAAAGCCCTGTTGCTCGTCGTGTGTCATGGCTGGTTAGGACAAATATTCGGATTAACATGGAAAAGCTACCTTTTATTGCGTGTTGCTGCATCGCATCTGGTTAGGACATGGTGTAGTATGTTTCTGAGCGAAACAGGATATTCATCTAGAGAAAATGTAGGTTTGGTCTTAATTATCCATTGGGAATTTATTGGATGGAATAATACAGTACCAGAAATGGCAACAGGAGTGGTTGAAAAGTAAGAGGGATTTGTGATGTCAGCTGAGAAGAAAAGTTATTGTTTTTTATTTAGTATCACATGCACAGATGAATTGTGAACAATAAGACCAAAAACAAGCATCAATACAGTAAAAGGTTCAATTTTGTTTTCTTGTTAACTGTAATAATTATTTAGTCAAACTATTGAGTTTGCAGAAAGCCATCTTTTGGAACAAAATATGTTATAATGTTGGCAACTTTTGCGATCTGCTCTGATCATTTGGCCACTGCTTACAAACTCTATGAAACTGTTCTTTGCATAGTATCACAATTATTTATAAAAATCTGACTTTTAAGAGTTAGAAATTAATCTATTCAAAATTGTATTCATAAATTGCAATTGCATAAATTGTGGTGCTCCGATAGCACTGCTATCAGAGCACCACAACAGTAAATTAAACCTTAGAGAGTGTACTGATATTTAAGCATCCATAGAGCGGGCCCCATCACTCTCTTCCCAGGCCACAATCTTGGTTTGCATATTCAGAAACCATAGATCTGCGGAGAGATTGTGCAAGGAACATTTAATTTATTAGAAAGGGAGTAATTATGCAGGTTGCTGCTGGCAATCAACACAGATGTGTTTAGAGGCAGAAGACATTTCCCTCTGGCATTGTAATGGCCTCTTGTTTTCATCTCATTGGATGTATTATGTACAAAAATCATGCTCTTGTCATTTTGTCTCGGTTACTTGTGTTTCTGTTCATTAACTTGTCAAGGTTTGCCAATATATCTCCAGCAGGAACCCTATGATATTTTAATGATACCACAATACAATAATATTACTATTGTTTACCTTTAGTCTATTGTGGTTTAAAAATGTGAACTAGAAAAAGTTGGTTATACACTCACTGAGCACTTTATTTGGAACACTGTGGTCTTTATAAAGTGTGCGACATGATCTTCGGCTGTTGTAGCCCATCTACCTCAAGGCTTGACATGTTGTGCATTCTGAGATGCTATTCTGCTCAATACAATTGTACAGAGTGGTTATCTGAGTTACCGTAGCCTTTCTGTCAGCTCGAACCAGTCTGGCCATTCTCTGTTGACCTTTATCATCATCAAGGCATTACCGCCCGTAAAACTGCCACTCACTGGATGTTTTTTTTTTTTGGCACCATTCTGAGTGAACACTATAGGCTGTTGTACGTTAAAATCCCAGAAAATCAGCAATTACAGAAATACTCAAACCAGTCCATCTAGCACCAACAATCATGCCACGGTCATATCACTGAGATCAGATTTTTTTTCTCCATTCTGATGGTTGATGTGAACATAAACTGAAGCTCCTGACCCATATATGCATGATTGTATGCATTGCCCTGCTGCCACACAATTGGCTGATTAGACAATCGCATGAATAAGTAGGTGTACAGGTGTTCCTAATAAAGTGCTTACTGAGTGTGTGTGTATGTACACTGGCAGCCAAATGTTTGGAATAATATAAGACAAAATAATAAGATTTTGCTGCTTCGGAAGGAAATTGGTACTTTAATTCACAAAAGTGGCATTCAACTGATCACAAAGTATAGTCAGGACATTATTGATATACAAAAATCACCATCACCATTTCTATTATCAAAACATAATTTTCTTATCAAATCTAGACAGGCTCCATTTCCAGCAGCCATCTCTCCAACACGTAATCATGCTAAATTGCTCATTTGGTTCTACAAAATCACTTGCCATTAAATCAAACACAGCTGAAAGCTATTTGGTTAGTGCAATGACTTAACATTGTCTATGTGTTTGTTTTTGAGTTGCCACAGTATGCAATAGACTGGCAAGTCTTAAGGTCAATATTAGGTAAAAAAAAGACCTGGCTGGAGTCACACAGCATGCCCTGGATTCGAACTCGTGACTCCAGGTGTCTTTGCTCACTTAGCTACCCAGGCCCCAGCAAAATCTTTACATGATTTCCAGTGTGTTTGTGTGTATGTATGTATATGTACATTTTCCTTGTTCAGTGTTAATCTCGTCAACAAATATTCTGGTGAAAAGCTTCACTGAAGAAGAGGATTATGAATTTGTCAATGATAATAAAATGGCACAAAGTCGGAAATAAAATGATTTTTATGAAAACATACTGTTGACGAAGAATTTGACAATTTTATTACTATTATAATAATAATACACAGTATCTTATGTTATAATAACGATGCAAGTCATTATTTTATTGTTATTTTCATTGACTAAAATGATGGGCCCTATGCCATTTATTGCACTTAAAATCTGTTAACTACTACTACAAAAAAAGTAAAAACCAAAAGCTGACACAAAGTTCTGTTTAGTTCATTTAGGGGTGTAAATTGTAAATTTTTCACACACTAAAGTCGAGGGTCCCTTGTCAATGTCCTGGATTAGTATTGTATTATTTAAAATAATACTATTTTTTATATATATATATATATATATATATATATATATATATATATATATATATATATATATATATATATATATTAGCTTAAAAGCTTGATCTCATGAACATTATATGACCCTGGCTGCATTTTTGCAAAATTAACTTACATGCTTCATTATGCATTTTGCTCAGTTTCCCAGTGAAATGTTCAGAAGGGGGCACCAAATGCGAGTGAAATTGTATCATAATCAGACAAAGTTTTACGTTTTGATGAGTAAAATGTATCTCTCTAACCTAACATGTTTACCTACACCTAATCAATAATACAAAAAGCAAACGAGAGGTAAACAAAACAGACATCCTTAACCTAACCAAGATGTCCAAAAAAGAAAAAGTAAATGCGACATGAAAAGCAAATTTTCTGAAGCAACCATGCCATTTCGTGTTACTTCTATAACACTTTCGTTGACACTTTTGTCATGGCTCGGCTTGATCCACGGTCTTCCGAGTCCAAAGTCCAACAATCTATCAGGTGAGCTTCCGCACATGTTAATCACATTGGAATAAATGTGTAAATGTGGGTCTGGAATTCAAGCATATTTACTCATTGTTTTTCAAATCATGCATTATAAACAAAGTGTTTTGATTTCAGAACATAGCAGTGTGTGAGTAATCGAGCAACAACAATCGTTTTTAAAATCATAATCGGCCATTTTAATCCTGATTTGTGTGAAAGTATATAAAACACAAAATTGTTTTAGTGCCTCTAGTGTTTATTTCTTCAGAAAAGTAGAAGGTGGCACGTAAAGGCTTCACAAATCAATGTCCCTTAGGAGGCTGATGTGTGGAGGCCCACAATCCATTTTTGAAGCACCCAATGCATGATTGCAGTTTCTTAGTGAGTTATTGGACTCTGTGTGATGTGGGCACTGCTCTGTGACTATACTGAAGTCATGTCTGATTTGTCCTAGGACTACTGCTCGCTGACCAGCCTGTCTGATCCTCTATTTCAGTCCATTTTGTTGTCATTTATTTGTAACCAAACTCATACCCTGTATGCCCACTGGAGATTTCTTCTTTGTTTTGTTCTGTGTCTCAGCCCAACTCCTCCCTGTCCCCAGAGCCAGCTTTGTCCTATATTTGTATCATCAGCCGCCTTTTCATCCAGGTCCAGTTTGAAATCGCACTTAAAAGACCTCAGATGCAGTTGAAGCTGATCATTTTGTCATATTTCTGACATATTTCTTTCTTCAACAACTGAACTCAGTACAATTCTGCAGTTCAGACAATGTGATGTGTATGTGAAGCATACAAGCAAAGTTAATGTTTAGTGGTAAAATAATCTATCAGTGCCTAACTTAAGAATAGAAATCCATTCGATCATGGTATTTAATAATAAATTATCATTACTAGTACACCACAATAATAAACAGAATAGAAAGTCAATCAATCATGGTATTTAATAATAAATGATTGTTAATAGTACATCACAATAATAGACAGGTGTGCAACAAATGAATATTTCATGTATTCATGTATATTTAAAAAATTGGTTTTCTGTCACATCATACTCAAGCCAAAATGTTGGTATCGAGCCAACCCTAATTCTGAGCTTTTCAGATCTTTTTTTTTTTCACATCAGGAACAGTGATAATACATACAACAAACTGAATGACCTGTTCCAGTGAAAGGCCCATTTTTCTGCTTTAGAGTTGTTCACATGTGTAAGGGGAAATGTCTTTTCACCACCCTGACCTGTTAGATGTATGAGGGGCTTCATGTCAACAGCCACTGGATGACTGTGACTGGGACTGCCAGGTTGCACTCACACAAGCTCAATTACACTGATGCTGAATACCCTGGACAGCATCACATCTCAGCTGTGGCGTCAAGTCTGGAGTGTGTTAAAGATAGAGCGGCCACTCGTGTACAATATCTTGCTAAGGATGCCCACATTGATGGGCATGCTCAATATTATTTTGTCTATTGTTCTTTCCCCGTTTGCCTTTGTATTACTATTCCCCTCCTCTCTTTCTCTGCCTTTACCTTCCTCAGTCTGGTTATTACATACGCTCTGGAGCTCTTTCGGATGGCTCGAGGGAGGATAATTGAAAAGAGGAGCTGGGGATGAAAGCTCCCTATTCTATTTGGTTCTCTCAGTTCTGTGAAATAACGCAGTGAAAATGAAATGTACTGAGGAGCTGGAGCGGGGGAAAATAGGCCAGGCTCTTAAAACCGTGTCAGGGAGTTTGACATACCTGCCGTGACATAGGAGTATAGAGATTATTTTTTTTTTATCCTTTTACTTTAATAAAGATGCATAATGACAGTCTGCAATAAATGACTCCCCAGTGCAAGCAAAGGCAGTAGGAGCCGATTTACCCTTCCATGACTTTTAGAGAAGCAAGTGTTCGTGTTAATAAAGGCTTATGTGTCACTTTATAAATCTTTGCACAAATGTTGCAAGTTTTGGTTATTTGAGTCCCAGTTCCATTTCAGCATGATTTGTGTATTAAATTATATAGAGAGTAACATTATTTACCTTAAGCTTGGAACTATCAATGAGTAGGGGTGGGTAAAAATATTGATTGTCTGATGCATCGAGATTTTCACAAGATCAATCAATTAATCTATGCACAACCATCTTCAATGAGAGGAAATCATGCACATTTTCAACCAAATTTCTCGTTATGTGACTGAAATGTATATATTTGGCTACTGGCTGACAAGCGTTTTCATTTCACGCACCAGAACAGTGTAGAACATTGAAGTATTCAGCAGCCAGTTCCTTTACTATGTGTTGAGAGTAAAAGTTGTTCCGTGTAATCCAAAATTCTGTGTGTCCAAAACGAGATCCACTCCTCCCATTTGCCATTGAGTTATGTCTCTTTTAATATTCTTTCTGTCCGTTACAGTCAGTTGTTGATCACAAACAAAACAATTTTTTATTCTAATCTTGCATGGCACAGATGAGAAAGTCATTTGAGCCCACTCTCATTAACATGCTCTCATTTACAGACACTGTTTACAGAAATGCAGATTTAGTTAGAGATGGTACCGATTTTAGCATGTTCAAAAACTCAATATAAATACTTGTAAATAGTGTATATATATGATGTAAATAAACAATCATGTAACAAAAAATAATATGTTAAATGTGATATCTTATTTATTGATTGAATACATAGATTTGTTAATTTTTGAAAAGCCAAAATGTGACCAAAATTTTGAAAAACGAATTAAATGTAATTGGTAAAATAAATGTTTTTAAAATGTACCTAGTTAGCAGATGCCCTGTATATTTAACAGCATTAGTTGTGAGAGAATTTATTCATATATAAGCTAAATTGACATAATAACTTGAATATACCCATCTGAATCGTCATATTGAATCAAATTGAGAGCTTGTGAATAGCAGTGGTGGACGAAGTACACATACCATGTACTTGAGTTAAAGTAAAGATACTCAAGGTAAAATATTACTCAAGGAAAAGTAGAAGTGCTGCCTTTAAACATTCACTTGAGTAAAAGTACAAAAGTATTTGCCTTCAAATGTACCAAGTACTATGATTTTTTTATGGCCATAATGTCATAATATAATTTGTCACAAGACTCTTGCTTAACTCAGTCTACATGAAGACTAATGTCACTCTTGGCACACCAATCTATTAATAAAATGATGTTAATTAGTCGATATATATATATATATATATATATATATATGTATATATAGATATAATTTTTTTTGTGTGTTTCATTTTGGAGGGAAGGGGACTGTTCCCATAAGGTATAACACATTTACAGTATTTACTGTATATATTTTTCTCAAGTGTCATAATTATTAACATCCTAATGTTATGATACATTCACATAAACCTGCACAACGCCATTAAATATATATATACATACACACACGCACACATATATATATATATATATATTCTATGTTATGGGAGCAGCCAATTTCCCTCCAAAATTAAACACAAAAACGTATTAATGCAGTGTTTCTGCTACTCCCCAGAAAAAAAATGTCATTTTATTGTCAACATAATAAGCAATGTACATTATGCGTCAATATTTACAGATAATTGCTGCAATAATAGCTGCTGCTCTCTGCCCCGCTTAAAATCATTGGCAACCCAATTTGTTTGGAACTATTGAGAGCTACACGAATCACGTGACCGCGCGGCGGCGAGATCACTGTCGCAACCGTCTATGTTCGCAACTCTCATATTTAACGGCTCTGGGGTGCGTTTCCCGTACAACGACGTAACTTGCTGCTCCACTACCGTAGTATGATGCACTGTTGAAGAAATCAACTTGCTAGTCACGACTGTTTCCGAAACCGTATTATCGCAAATCGGTTGTTCAACCACGTTGGTTAATGATGTCACACATGTGGTGGAGTAAAAACTACTTTTAATGAATCTGTTTGCGATCGAATTAATGCTAGATGTTTTGCTATAAATTACAGACATGTCATCTGAGGACTATCTCATATTTTTCTCAGTTATTTGCTTTATTTCCAGATTCAATCATAGGCTCGTTCTTACGCACTAGAGCACGTTCACACATGCGCACTCTTCAAAAACGGTGCTTTAAATCTATTGACAAACTAAAAGACATAAAGGACATTTGTATGTCTTCTAAATAAAAGATACTGATTGTACTGAATGTCACCTTGCTTATTTGGCTCAAGATAATAATTTATTAAGCCCACATGTTATAATAACAAGAAACTCTGCTTCTAACCACAGGTCGAGATCTGTCGTTCCAACCACACAACTCTGCGATGCTGTTTGCGAATGTTCATTGGAACGATGGTTTCGGGAAACACCGACTCGTTGAACTATGATGATAACGACGGAACTTGCGACCATAGTTGGCTAACGATGCTTTTGGGAAACGCACCCCTGGTTCGCGCTTAGTAGATGCCGCCAAGGCAAGTTCAAAACAAAGCGCGCACGCTGTACTGTGATTGGTGGCTCGTTTGAACAGTTACGTTTTTATCCACTCATAAATAAAAAGGAACGACTGATTTTGAAAATGTAGTAGAGTAAAAAGTAAGATATTTGACTTTGAAATGTAGTGGAGTTAAAGTCTCCCCAAATTTAAATACTTCAGTAAAGTACAGATACGCAAAAAAGCTACTTAAGTACAGTAACGAATTACATTTACTTCGTTACTGTCCACCACTGGTGAATAGTAATCAAATCAAATGAGGAAACATTTAACATTTATGCATTTGGCAGACGCTTTTATCCAAAGCGACTTACGGTGCACTTATTACAGGGACAATCCCTCCGGAGCAACTTGGAACTAACAATGAGCAATGCTTTAACAGCCTTTATTAATCTTGGTTAATGTTAATTTCAATTGTCATGATCCTGCTGTTTTGGTCTGGTTTTATTCATTGTGGCAGGAGTGTGACAGTTTCCTCCATCTCTCTCTCTCTCTCTCTCTCAATTTGTCCATGTGCTTTTTGTTTTCCTCCTTCCTTCTTGTTTCTCACAGGTGCTGCTCAGCAGTGCCATCAGTGTTGTCATGGTAGCGTTGATTCAGGCTGCTTCTGAATATTGGCAGCACCTGTGTTCAGTCTTGCTTTCCTCTTTATATTCTCTCTTTTGTCTTGTCTTCCATGTCAGATCACTGTGTTGCATTCAGTCTCCAGTTCTGGTCGTGTTTGTATTCTATTCTGTTCTGTTATACAGTCGGTTTGTTGTCAGTTCCTTTTGTCTTGTTGTTTTGTTTTTTCTCCCAATTGAGAATTATTGTTTCCTGTTTGATTTAGTTTTCCTCGTCTTTTAATTCTTTCTTGTGAGATTTGTTTGTATTATTATTATTTATTTTTTATTTCAATAAAACACCTTTCATTGCCATCCTGCACCTTGGTCCTTTCACAACTATATTGTGACATTAAAAAATTAGTTTTTAAAATCATAAGTTGCATATGTTAACATTAGTTAATGCACTGTGAACTAACATAAACTAACATTCAGAACTTGTTTTAATATTAACAAATATTAATGAATGCTGTAAAAATACATTGGTCATTGTTAATTCATGTTAAGTAATGCATTAACTTATGTTAACGTTTGGAACCTCATTGCAAAATGCTACCATAAATGCACAAGGTATCATGAACTAACAATGAACAATATATTTTTTAATATTTATCTTGGTTAATGTTAATGTATAAAAATAACATTGTTAGTTCATAATGCATTAGCTAATCTTAACATATACACCTAATTAAATCAAAATGTATTGGCATGTGTTGAAATGAACATGAACAAGATTAAGTGCTTAACGGTATTATTGTTAGTTCATGTTAACTAATGTAAATACAGTTGTTAGTAGTATTACTACTATTATTAATTGTCAACTATTTTCTGGACCATCAGATGTCACTGAAAGTGGTGATGTATCCAGTGGGGTTGCTTTTGGATAATGTTACTTTAGACAAATGAGTACCGGTACTTTTCACACTATTTGACTTAACTTTGATATATTTGTTTATTTGGATTTTGTACAGTCAAGTATATTATCCTCAAAGAAAACTGCCCTGGTAGAAATGTGTGTCTGCGTGTTTATGTTGGGCTTTGCCGCACACATGAATCCAAAGGCATGACATCGCGACATTGGGAGTATCTGAAAGCAACCTCTACTTTCATAGCCGAGATTCAGGTCAGGACAAACATAAGCACTATTTTGTAGTCTGCCACTGTTTTTTCGATAACGGAAGAAAGCTACATTGCATTATAGCGATAAGACAAAGAGATGTCTGCGTTTGTTTTATGGAGTAAACCTCTCCCGAATTGGCACTCAATCTCTATACTGACTTAAAAATCTTCATGTGAAATATACCATGTCCCTTTTTTCCCTACTGTTTCCATCTATTCAGAGTCTCTTATCTTTGCCAGCACACTGATGTGAGCTAATAGAATCTTGAGAATACTGGCAGGAGATTGTGCAATGCTGTCTAACCCATCAGCTGATAGCTATCAGTGGCCTCAGCCACATGTCAACTGGAGATGTGTTTGTGGTGAATAGTAACAATTGCCATCTATGAAAATTTCCATGGTAGTCAGTGAGCCTTACACAGGCAATATCAGGACTCGAAAAATGGCACTCGACTCAGAGTGGCATGATTATTTATTCAGGAAACACTGGGCTTGCGAGGTTAAGAGGGAGGGAAGGGCCAAGTCAAGCAGCCAATTGACTATTAATTGTCTTTGATCGGATCTTAATGTATAATTTATAATACTGAACCCTGATCAGAATGAGGAAACATCTTGTGATGAATCACTTGAATATGGTAAAGACATGGCTGACTGAAATGTACACTATGCAGACAAGTTGGCTGCAAATTAAAGAGTGAAAATTCTGAATGTTATGAAAGAATTTTGAAATTCACAGAATCTGAGCATATTTATGAGTTCAGCTAGCAGCTTTAGTTGTACATAGGGAGCCTGGCTTAAACTAGACCGCAGCTGAGGGACTATATAGTGCTCCTAGGGGTAATTCAGACTGAACACATTCTCACACTACAAAAAGCTAGATGCAGCACAATGAATAGACAGAACACGTGTTTTTAAAAGTGAAAGTACTTTTTAACTTAATACATTTAAAAAGACCCACAGAACTCCTGCACAAATCTCTGTAAAACTGTGAGACAAGGTGCAAGGGTCAAAAACATCCATCTAGCATGTGTTTACATAGAAAAAGCATTTAGACTGACTCAAAAACACTTTTGGTGTGAACAAGCCCTTTTGCACTTCTCAAGTTCTCTTGTAGTTGTCAGTGGTGCCGTGTTTCCCACATGATTTTATGAGACTGATCGGTGGGTCTCGGACCCTCTATGGGGGTCCAGGGGCATGCTCTCCCCTATGAACATTTTGTTAATTTTAAAGTTAAATGCATCAATCTTGTGCACTTTGAGAGCAAAATTAAGAGGCTAGATCTATGAAGAACTTAGTGCTCTTGTAAACAATTTTATGCAATTTTAGTCATAAACACATTGGTTATATTATACATTTGAGCTAGGGCTCGGCATTAAGCATTGTCATGTGTTTGTCCTCCGGACAAGTAAATTGGTCATTCACTAAAAACGTTACTTGTCCGGTGAGGAAAAAAGGACATTTAAGTTACATGCTCGAGTAACATGTCAAGGTGTATGTTAAAAGTTGTTCTAAAATTATGACCGATGCCCAACCTAATATTTTACCTATGCAATCAACTCAATTCTCTGCAACAGAAATGTAAAGTGCACTGGTTAGTGGAGGAAGCTATTGTCATATGGTAATTATTTTATGCCACGTATGGTGGTCAAATAAAGAAAAGCCTCCATGGCCACCATTAACAGCAGGGGTGCACTCAGTTTTATTAAATGAGAACTACTTTTTCATCATATGATTGCAGCAAGATCTGCCACGCACAATAAAGGCTATACATTATCACAATACCAAAACTAACTGACTGGGTGTGAGAGATGCTTTGCGAAGCAACGGCGCAAAACACAATGTTATTTTTGGTTCATTAAGAAACTGTGGCGGGGGTCACAGACAGTAGGGACAAAGCCTTGCTACATGAAAAAAATGTGATTTATACTATATAATTGTGCACCATAACAATAGCAAAATAAATAGGCTTATCAACTTTTAAAAGGTAGGAGAAAATGGTTTATTAATATAAATACATTTTACTGTTTGGTTTTAAGACCAATTTCTTTTTTTACTATATGTCCAATGTAAAGTCCTGAAGCATAACCAGTTGAGAACCAAGTGCAGATCCTTTGTCCTCATTACTGTTAATGGCATGTTCTCACAAAAGCAGGTGGCATACATGAATACAACAATTTTCTGTATCAGGCTTAAAACCATATTTCTGAGTTTGACTGTGGTGCGACTCAAAACAAAACACTAAGCTGTCTCATCTGTCAACAGTGACAAACTCTTTGTCATGACATCTCAGCAAAAAGGCTTGTAGAAGTGAAAACAATCATTGAAATCCTCCCTCAAAGCCCTAAAAACAACATGAAAATTTCCACAAGGTGGAAACACTGGCATTGTCAGATATGCTCTAAAAAAATGTACATTTCTCTAAACCTGAGCATAAGAAGTTAATTAGACACCTACTTTTCCTGAAAAACATAAATAAGCACTTGTGTGTGTACATGACAGCTTTGTTCATATGTTTGATTGCAGGGCCCAAGAGAAAAATATGAAAAAAGCCATTTCACTCGCTGTTCTCCAGCAATTCTTTTTAATTCATCATTTTGAATCTGACATCTCTACTCCCGTGGCCTTATGAAAAATGTCTAGAGGATGTGCACTTGAGAATTTTGTCATATGTAGTAGGTCATCAGGTTTTTTTCGCTTACTGTTTCATGAATACTAAGGAATCGGACATCCTACTTATTTTATATACTACTTTTGGCATACTGTATTAGGGATATTATATATGCATGGGAAGGTCTGTATCGAGATATGTTATATAAATGTCTGTGACCTGGGTCTCTTAACCCATTCATCATTAGAACTGAAATGGGATTGGATGACTTTTTAACAGTGTTTGAGGTCACTGTCATTACTGTAGACATCTCCAAGAATCCCCCTCTAGACCAAGGTCAATTAAAGCAACAATTAGGCCACACGACTGGGAACATGGGAAATGAGATCTGCCAAGCAAGCATGACCTCTTTAGGATTTAATGAGGATACATGGGCGCTTGCACACATACATGTCCGATAATCCTGTAAAGTGCCGTTTAAATTAAAGTAGCATTTAATTAAAATGCAAGCAACTGCATTGCAGAGGCATGCCATTTTGACTTTGTCTTTACATTGAAGTAGCATACCAGATGCTTTAGGCTGTTTTCACAATTGTTTTTGTTGCTGGAACTTGAGTTTGATTCTGCTTCCTGTCCCAACTGGTCTTCTTCTTCACAATTGTGGTACGTTTCTGTCATTGACTTGAGACCTATAATATACTATAGCTAGGTGATAACTCAGGAGAAGATGCCATCTTCAAAGTTCTACTAATTGTTTTACTGCCAAACCTTAAAATGGAGATATGCAGTACTGTAAGGGTTTTCATCATTCTTAGATACAGATGTAGTTTTGTGACTTATTACTTACTATCCATCATGCAACATGCTCACAAAAACAATTTTCAAAAGTGAATATTTGACCCTGTTGGGAGGAGAACCGGTCTAGAGTGAATGTAGATTTGTGTCATGTTGTCCACTAAATTTAAAAGCTGAATGTTTTTTAAAATTTGTATCTGTAATCAGCTACAATAGCAAGTTCTGTGGTTGTTGATGAGCTAATACATTTTCCTATTCATTAGAATTTAAATTTTGTGTCCTGGTGTTTATTATTAATATAAAGGATTCATTTATTCATGGATTTTGATTCCAGTGGTGGCTGCATAGGATTGTTTCCGATTCGTGTTGTCCAAACATTTCCAATAACTCCAGAGCGTTGTAAAGTCCAAAAGTCAACATGTTTTGAAAAAAGATAATGTAATAATTTCCAAAATTCACAACATGTCCTCAATCCATGTTTGTTGGCGTTTAGACTTTCAAAAACATTTTCACTGTGGTGAAAAAACTTGCTAGACACAAAGCGAGACACCTTCCGGGGCAGTCTAGCAGCTAATATGTGTGTGTGTGTGTGTGTGTGTATGTATATATGTATGTATGTGTATATATATGTGTATGTGTGTATATATGTATGTATATATATATACAGTATATATATATATATATATATATATATATATATATATATATATATATATATATATATATATATATATATATATATATATATATGTGTGTGTATATATATGTATATATGTGTGTGTATATATATGTGTGTGTATATGTGTGTGTGTATATATATATATATATGTGTATATATATATATATATATATATATATATATATATACACTCACCTAAAGGATTATTAGGAACACCATACTAATACTGTGTTTGACCCCTTTCGCCTTCAGAACTGCCTTAATTCTACGTGGCATTGATTCAACAAGGTGCTGAAAGCATTCTTTAGAAATGTTGGCCCATATTGATAGGATAGCATCTTGCAGTTGATGGAGATTTGTGGGATGCACATCCAGGGCACGAAGCTCCCTTTCCACCACATCCCAAAGATGCTCTATTGGGTTGAGATCTGGTGACTGTGGGGGCCATTTTAGTACAGTGAACTCATTGACATGTTCAAGAAACCAATTTGAAATGATTCAAGCTTTGTGACATGGTGCATTATCCTGCTGGAAGTAGCCATCATAGGATGGGTACATGGTGGCCATAAAGGGATGGACATGGTCAGAAACAATGCTCAGGTAGGCCGTGGATTTAAACGATGCCCAATTGGCACTAAGGGGCCTAAAGTGTGCCAAGAAAACATCCCTCACACCATTACACCACCACCACCAGCCTGCACAGTGGTAACAAGGCATGATGGATCCATGTTCTCATTCTGTTTACGCCAAATTCTGACTCTACCATCTGAATGTCTCAACAGAAATCGAGACTCATCAGACCAGTCTTCAACTGTCCAATTTTGGTGAGCTCTTGCAAATTGTAGCCTCTTTTTCCTATTTGGAGTGGAGATGAGTGGTACCCGGTGGGGTCTTCTGCTGTTGTAGCCCATCCGCCTCAAGGTTGTGCGTGTTGTGGCTTCACAAATGCTTTGCTGCATACCTCGGTTGTAACGAGTGCTTATTTCAGGCAAAGTTGCTCTTCTATCAGCTTGAATCAGTCAGCCCATTCTCCTCTGACCTCTAGCATCAACAAGGCATTTTCGCCCACAGGACTGCCGCATACTGGATGTTTTTCCCTTTTCACACCATTCTTTGTAAACCCTAGAAATGGTTGTGCGTGAAAATCCCAGTAACTGAGCAGATTGTGAAATACTCAGACCGGCCCGTCTGGCACCAACAACCATGCCACGCTCAAAATTGCTTAAATCACCATTCTTTCCCATTCTGACATTCAGTTTGGAGTTCAGGAGATTGTCTTGACCAGGACCACACCCCTAAATGCATTGAAGCAACTGCCATGTGATTGGTTGATTAGATAATTGCATTAATGAGAAATTGAACAGGTGTTCCTAATAATCCTTTAGGTGAGTGTATATATATATGTATATATATGTGTATATGTGTATATATATATATGTGTATATATATGTGTGTATGTATATATATATGTGTATATATATGTATATATATGTGTATATATATATGTGTATATATATGTGTATGTGTGTATATATGTGTATATATATGTGTATGTGTGTATATATGTATATGTATATATGTGTATATATATGTGTATGTGTGTATATATGTATATGTATATATGTGTATGTATATAGATGTGTGTGTATATATATGTATATATACACTCACCTAAAGGATTATTAGGAACACCATACTAATACTGTGTTTGACCCCCTTTCGCCTTCAGAACTGCCTTAATTCTATGTGGCATTGATTCAACAAGGTGCTGAAAGCATTCTTTAGAAATGTTGGCCCATATTGATAGGATAGCATCTTGCAGTTGATGGAGATTTGTGGGATGCACATCCAGGGCACAAAGCTCCCATTCCACCACATCCCAAAGATGCTTTATTGGGTTGAGATCTGGTGACTGTGGGGGCCATTTTAGTACAGTGAACTCATTGTCATGTTCAAGAAACCAATTTGAAATGATTCGAGCTTTGTGACATGGTGCATTATCCTGCTGGAAGTAGCCATCAGAGGATGGGTACATGGTGGCCATATAGGGATGGACATGGTCAGAAACAATGCTCAGGTAGGCCGTGGCATTTAAACTATGCCCAATTGGCACTAAGGGGCCTAAAGTGTGCCAAGAAAACATCCCCCACACCATTACACCACCACCACCAGCCTGCACAGTGGTAACAAGGCATGATGGATCCATGTTCTCATTCTGTTTACGCCAAATTCTGACTCTACCATCTGAATGTCTCAACAGAAATCGAGACTTCTCAGACCAGGCAACATTTTTCCAGTCTTCAACTGTCCAATTTTGGTGAGCTCTTGCAAATTGTAGCCTCTTTTTCCTATTTGTAGTGGAGATGAGTGGTACCCGGTGGGGTCTTCTGCTGTTGTAGCCCATGCGTGTTGTGGCTTCACAAATGCTTTGCTGCATACCTCGGTTGTAACGAGTGGTTATTTCAGGCAAAGTTGCTCTTCTATCAGCTTGAATCAGTCGGCCCATTCTCCTCTGACCTCTAGCATCAACAAGGCATTTTCGCCCACAGGACTGCCACATACTGGATGTTTTTCCCTTTTCACACCATTCTTTGTAAACCCTAGAAATGGTTGTGCGTGAAAATCCCAGTAACTGAGCAGATTGTGAAATACTCAGACCGGCCCGTCTGGCACCAACAACCATGCCACGCTCAAAATTGCTTAAATCACCTTTCTTTATCATTCTGACATTCAGTTTGGAGTTCAGGAGATTGTCTTGACCAGGACCACACTCCTAAATGCATTGAAGCAACTGCCATGTGATTGGTTGATTAGATAATTGCATTAATGAGAAATTGAACAGGTGTTCCTAATAATCCTTTAGGTATATATGTATATATATGTATAGCACTATTATATATTACAAAAAATATTGTAATATGTAGGCCTATCTGCGTTCGCTTTGTGCTCCGTGCTCCATTTAATCCATATTATTCTATTTTATTCAAATTGAGGATATTGTTCGAGGATTTACATTTTTTTAGGGTGATCACATCATAAAATATGACGACAGACATTAGAAGCTTCATTGTAATACCTCAATAGAAGTTTCGAATGTAAATATGACATGGAAAAAAATGACATTTTGTAAAGTCTAGTATGAAAGGTCAGAATGACCACTATGGCCATTCTAGTAGTTATAGAATTCCGGTAGTTGTAGTGTTAATATATTGACATGTAAAAGGTAATTGTACTAGAAAATTATACTGTATGTTGCAGAATTCAAAACTTCCTCCTCGGTGCAAAAAGGGCGTTGAAATTAAGCTGCCAAAATGACTCGTTCCCTACTTCCTCCATATTGTGATTTCACACTGTGGTATACATTTGCATTTTACCATTTCCACAACAACACAACAAAGCCTAATTTACCTTATTACTTCCGTAGCCCAAGCAGTGAGATGACATGGAAAGAGCAGGTCAGTCAAGAGCCAATCATAACATTGGGCATTTACTGTCAAGTTTTAAAGGAGGAGCTACACCAAATCTGTGCATTTCTATAAAATGGTTAGAATGAGGTAGGAAAATTATGTTTTACAAATATGTTTTTTGTTCATTTGTAGGTTAATTCCCCCAAAAGTGTAAACACTTTCTCTGTAGCAATGCCCTGTTTGTTTGTACATCTCAACCTCTCCAACATGGCAACATGGGCTCAACCAATGGTGTGAGATTGGGATTGGACTACTTTTAGTTTGAAAACGGTTATTATTTTTACAATTTCTGTCTGGTGACAATAGTGAGACACACTTTACCTTTATATCTTTCTCATTGCTTTTTTCCATGTCAGATAATGTTGCCCAGGAGCAACTTCCCTGTAATATCCCAGTTCTTCTTATCGGAGAGCTGTGAGATCACTCTCTTGCAGAAGTGGCATGGGTAGCCAGCCATGACTGTTACCACAGAGATGAGGAGATAAAGAGAGGACACCCTTGTTCAACAGTCTCTCTCTCTTCCAGTGATCAGAATTTCATTGCTTTGATTGGAAAGTCAGATAGCATCCCACCAGCTGTCCAAGTCCATTAAAGCAGTCACTGGTGCACCACAGAAAGATATATACCAACTTTGGACTCTCCACATTTTATTAATGCTTGTAATTAGCCGTATGTTCAATGCTAACAGGAGGATGAAGTTGGTTTCTAAAAGTGTATAATTAAGCACAATGATAGAAGGGAAAGCTGGATGTACCTTTATGAAGAACAGGAGATCGGCCTGATTGTAATTCCACATGAAATAAAGCAAATAATTCAATGAAAATAGTCGCACAGCAAGCAACTTGTCAATTAGTGAGGTCTATTTGAGTAATCGGTCTGTCTGTTGGTCGGTCGCCCTATCCAATGATCAGTTTTGTCTGTCTGTCTGTCAAATACATGCATTTTAAAGTTAAAAAATAAATAAACAAATATACTACATGGCACAAATTGTTTCCCCATGAGGAAAAGGACTATTATGACATTTTAAGTCTCTACCTCAAACAGGGAAGCTTGGCAGGTGCGCTACATTCCTAAATATTTTAGGCCTCACTCACTATCATTCATAAAGTGGGCAAAATCATTGCATAGACCATCCTTCATTAGTTCAAAGTGATTAATTGGCTTCAAGTGAGATGGCATATTCAGTAATACATCTCATCCTGCTGGCAGCCACACTCGGCATCCAGCAATGCATCTTTGAGATGTTCTGGGCTGGAGAGAAGTGAGTTGTCACTTATTTAGCTGTATTCTGTCATTTTACAGCAAAATTGCCTGCTGAAAAGATGTTGAAATTGAGAGCGTGTCTGTCTGTGAAGGAAATATACTGCTGAATTGAGATCTCACTTTCTCAGACTCAAACAGCCCTCCACCCTCTCAGACTCTTTCTGCCTTAGTAAGTAGGCCAGTGTAGCCTAAGAACTTCCTCTACTTTCACAAAGCAGTACCTGAGCTACAGTAAAACTCAAAGACACACACATAAGGATACTGAGGCTGTTCCAGTGGATACTATTAAGCTGCATTGCTGTCTACTACCTACATAGGCAGCTACCTATCTAAGGCCATGTCCACAATACATTTAATACACTAACGCACTAAAATTCATTGATTTTGCTGTCTGTAAATAAATCAAATTTAAGTGTATTCAGTACCAATTTAAACCCCTTTCATTAAGTATATACATTGTTTATAAACATGAAATGATGTCTTCAGCGATTATTTATACGCCATGACTAAGATGTAATCGATATGTAATCTTTTAATCCATAAAAAGTAACTTTAATCAGATTAAGCACACTTGTAATGTAATCCAATTACACATACTTGAGTGAAATATACATAGCAAACTAAAATATTGGGTGAAATAGTAAATTTTTATATTGTTGAAATGTTTAGTAGGGAATACATTTTTTATATAAAATATAATTAGGGGTGCACCAAAAGTTTGGCCCCCAAAATTGTACGAAGGGTGGTTACCAAAGAGTAGTTACCAAAAAGGTTTTCTTAAATAAGCTACAAATATTTATTCTGTCTACTTTATTTGATAATGAAATGTGTCTTTTCATAAAAAGTGGTGCATCCCTATTAATAACTTTTAAGATTAAATTATTCCAAACACAGTCTACGTTAAAATAATATTTACATTTTTTTGGTTTTTGCCCAGTGTGTCCAGAATTTTTGATTTTGGTTTCGGACAAGAAATTATTTCGTTGCATCTCTACTTATAACCGACATTTCCCTCAGCTCTGTCTGCCATCTCGGATCAACGCTTTTGGGAGCTTTTCGCAATGCTTTCTGGAATCGCCGAATTCAAGATATATATACATTCTATGCTGCCTTTGATTTAGTCCAAAACAAGTTACTTTTTAAGGCAGAGCAATTTTGCTGCCTGTTCCTAAGAATGTTCCCTAGGTAGGCACAGCAGCAGTGCTGGTTTAGTGGTTGCTTTGCTGGTCATGAGTCTGCCATTGCCCAACACTGTGTGTGGATACATCCACTTCCTGTCACCCCTTCCAGATGATCATGTTGTCCCAGATTATCATGTTGTCCTGCATTGCAGAAAAAGACAAACTTGAGATTACTTAGACTAGAGATACTTAGACAGTTTGGATGTAATGATGGGTGCGGTAATAAAAGCTGGTCCTCAATTGCCCCTTTTAGCTACTGTTTGGGGTCTCTTTGGGCCCTGCTCTCATTGCTGTAAACATTATGTTAAGTTCAGCTGGAGAGGCACACAGATGGCAGCATAAACTGTGCTGCGGTCCTGTTTACTCAACACAGCTCATTTCTGGAGTCAGATGGCCTTCATTAGCCACCGAACTGCTCCATGCACACACATATGCCTGATGAGGCTTTTTACATCACACTTGTCTTACTATTGTGATGCTGCAGTTTATGAGGTGCTGTATGTGTATTCTGCTTACTGAATGAGTGTGAGGTTGGTTAATAAGATCCGTGTAATTGTCTTTAAGTGCCTAGTGATCTGTTTCTCAATGGGTTGGCCCTTCATGATTTAACCGTGCTGACTGAGTGCTTTAATTTAAAGCCAGTTTGCCTATAATGTGGCACAGAAATGTTTATGCTGGTCATTGATGTGGCACTGTGACTTTTAAAAGTGCATTGCATGCTGGGGCCTTGGTATAGTGGTTAGTGCATTGAGCCATGGTACTCATGTGGGTGGCACAGTGGTGGACGAAGTACACATACCATGTACTTGAGTTAAAGTAAAGATACTCAAGGTAAAATATTACTCAAGTAAAAGTAGAAGTGCTGCCTTTAAACATTCACTTGAGTAAAAGTACAAAAGTATTTGCCTTCAAATGTACTTAAGTATCCAAGTACTATGATTTTTTATGGCCATAATGTCGTAATATAATTTGTCACAAGACTCTTGCTTAACTCAGTCTACATGAAGACTAATGTCACTCTTGGCACACCAATCTATTAATAAAATGTCATTAATTAGTCAGATGTGTGTGTGTATATATATATATATATATATATATATATATATATATATATATATATATATATATATTTGAATTGAATACATTTTTTGTGTGTTTAATTTTGGAGGGAAGGGACTGTTCCCATAAGGTATAACACATTTACAGTATTTACTGTATATATTTTTCTCAAGTGTCTATGGTCATAATTATTAACATCCTTATGTTATGATACATTCACATAAACCTGCACAACACCATTAAATATATATACAGACACACACATATATACATATATATATATATATATATATATATATATATATATATATACACACACACGCGTCATACACATACATAGAATATATATATATATATATATATATATATATATATATATATATATATATATATATATATATATATATATATATATATATATATTCTATGTTATGGGAGCAGCCAATTTCCTTCCAAAATTAAACACAAAAACGTATTAATGCAGTGTTTCTGCTACTCCCCAGAAAAAAAATGCTATTATATGCAAGTCATTTTAGTGTCAACATAATAAGCAATGTACATTTGGAACTATTGAGAGCTACACGAATCATGTGACCGCGCGGCGGCGAGATCACTGTCGCAACTGTCTATGTTCACAACTCTAATATTTAACGGCTCTGGGGTGCGTTTCCCGTACAACGATGTAACTTGCTGCTCTACTACCGTAGTATGATGCACTGTTGAAGAAATCAACTTGCTAGTCACGACTGTTTCCCGAAACCGTATTGTCGCAAATTGGTTGTTCAACCAAGTTGGTTAATGATGTCACACATGTGGTGGAGTAAAAACTACTTTTAATGAATCTGTTTGCGATCGAAATTAATGCTAGATGTTTTGCTATAAATTACAGACATGTCATCTGAGGACTATCTCATATTTTTCTCAGTTATTTGCTTTATTTCCAGATTCAATCATAGGCTCGTTCTTACGCACTAGAGCACGTTCACACATGCGCACTCTTCAAAAACGGTGCTTTAAATCTGTTGACAAACTAAAAGACATAAAGGACATTTGTATGTCTTCTAAATAAAAGATACTGATTGTACTGAATGTCATCTTGCTTATTTGGCTCAAGATAATAATTTATTAAGCCCACATGTTATAATAACAAGAAACTCTGCTTCTAACCACAGGTTGAGATCTGTCGTTCCAACCACACAATTCTGCGATGCTGTTTGCGAATGTTCGTTGGAACGATGGTTTCGGGAAACACGGACTCGTTGAACTATGATGATAACGACAGAACTTGCGACCATAGTTGGCTAACCATGCTTTTGGGAAACGCACCTGGTTCACGCTTAGTAGATGCCGCCAAGGCAAGTTCAAAACAAAGCGCGCGCTGTACTGTGATTGGTGGCTCATTTGACCAGTTACGATTTTATCCACTCATAAATAAAAAGGAACGACTGATTTTGAAAATGTAGTAGAGTAAAAAGTAAGATATTTGACTTTGAAATGTAGTGGAGTTAAAGTAAAAGTCTCCCCAAATTTAAATACTTCAGTAAAGTGATATGCAAAAAAGCTACTTAAGTACAGTAACGAATTACATTTACTCCGTTACTGTCCACCACTGGGGTGGCATCAGTTGAACTTTCCCATCCCTCTTTTCTTTTTCTTCTCGTTGTTTCCTGTCATTTCAATAAAAATTACCCCAAAAAAGCTGAAAGTGAAATTAAAAAGTGCCTTGTGTATTTGTGTTGGTTTGTTCATGTGTTAAATGCTTAAAGCAAATTTCTGATGTTGTGCTAAATTTACCTGCATGCTCTGTCTCCAAAAACCCTTCCTTCTAAATACATGTGAGTAAACTTTGTAAGCAAACTCAGGCTTGCAAAATTACAGATAGAGAGAGAGCATTTCCTATTGGCTAGTTTTCTAACTGACTAAATGGGTCCGTTTCTCTGAACACAATTCAATGACATGACAATGAAAATGGTGTCTATGCATTGTAGTGTGGACAGTAGAGCTGTGGAATATATTCGTTTTTACGATGCATCGCGATGCTGACCTGAACGATTCTGCATCAATGCTTAAAAAATAAATAATTGATTTAAAAAAAGAATACAATTAAATAGCATATGCAGTAGGGCTGGGATAAACGATTATTTTTTAAACGATTAATCTAATGATTCATTTTTCCAGTCCGATTCGATTGCGATTATCTCCCCATTAATTGACTAATAGCAATTTATACATGTTGATTTACATATCTGAATGAAAAAAAAAATGAATTCCTTAACATTGCAATATATGTTTATTGTTCTTAAAATTCCAAAATAAAAGACTATACAAGTGCAAAGTAATGCATTCTTAGTCAGAGGTAGCATTCAATAAAACCTTGAAGCCTTGAAAACACATAGGCCTAGCTTACTGAAAAAAGTGCATCTTGTAGTTCTTCTTTCAGAATAAAATAACAACAACTTGAAGTCTAGCATTCAATAAAAAAATAAAAAGGTCACCCAGCCACCCTTTCTTAGAGCTATTGAAAGAATACAGTAACTATTGTAAACTTGGGGGCTTTAAGCTAATACAGAAAGTGCTTTTCCAACAAAAAATAAATAATGAAAATAAACATTCAGAATTCAACATTAATGTTGAACATACTGAAAAAAAAGCATCTTCATTCACATGCAAATAACAACTTACACTCTGACACTTTCCTTTCACCTTAAGAATACTGTGCGTGCGTGCGTGCATGCATGCATGCATGCGCGGCGCCTCTTCAGGTGCTGTGCATTACCGTGGTGCTAGAATGGAAGGCCATCTCCCTTTTGCAAAAATGACATATCACGGAATTGTTTCCTTTAATTTAAAAGAATTCCCATACTTTAGAGGAACGAGTGCCTTGCACTTCTGATAGTCTGAGGAGCCACTCGTGTTGCTACTACGCTCCGGCGCCGCCGCCATCTTTGTTTTGGGTCTGACGAATCGACACGCATATTTTGCGTCGACGTATTTTTCGCGTCGACGTCATCGATGACGTCAGCGCGTTGTCCCAGCCCTAATATGCGCTATGCTGTTTTTTAAATAAAGTAATTAGTCTTTTTAAATATTTATAAAAAGTTGCCTATGTCTCCGGAAGCAAAGCACTTACATCTGATGTTCATAGAAGGAGACATGGCAGAGGGAGAGCAGCAGCCGGTGCTTAAAAATACACCTAACTTCTTGAAAGCAGATATAAATACTAAAATTAGCTTGATAAAAAATATGCTTTGTGCAAGACATGTCGAACCAAGATTAAGTACTTTGGCAACACAATAAATATGAGAAATCTCCGCCCTTACTCTGTCATGGAAAACACCAGCTTTCGCTTCCTCCTCCATACCCTGGAGCCGAGATACAGAATCCCATCTCGTAGTTTTTTTCACAGACACCTCTATACCTGTTCTGCACAGTGACACAAAATCTAGAGTGATCGAGTCGATGCGTAACACCAGCCGAGTGGCCATCACCTTCTATTTCTGGACATCCATCGCCACAGATTTATATGTAGTGGTAACAGCTCATTATTAATAAAAGAATTGGAGGACTAGATGCATCGTGATGCATCGAGAATCGTTATATAACTGAATCGTTACCCTATGAATCGTAATCGAATCGTGAGGCAAGTGAAGATTCACACCTCTAGTGGACAGGGAAACCGAGATATCTGAAAACGAAGATGGCTTTGTTGTCATGTGATCCATTCACCTCAAAACAATCAAGTTGGCGGCCCATGTTGTAGCGGCATTATTGTGCCTGCTATTCACTTTGATAGCATTGTTAAAGGTAACTGGTACTTTGTACAACATCCACATTGCATTCCTTCAAAGGCGATGGGAAGTTTACTCGGAATAGCTGTCTAGCGACGTTTCAGACCATCAGACCAATTGCATTACAGAGACCATTCATGGAACGGCAATTTTCACGTGCACCGTGATGGGATTTCAGAGTTTTCATTTGTTTTAGTGTGGATGAGCAACTTTTGAAAAATGCTTGAAAACAGCAGTGGAGACAGAGAGTGTTTTGAAAATGAAAACACCGTTATTAAATGTATTCAGGTTAATGTGGAAAAAGTTTAATAATGGTGAAATCGGAAACTTCTGCGCTACTTGCACATCACAATTGCAGAAATATTAATTGTTTCCGAAAAGGGTTCACAAACACTCCTCCTTCCATTTCTGCCCTCCTCTTAACTGCCATTTTTCAGGACGGTAGTCCTGCCACTAAAATCACGCTATTTGTTGAGCCAGAAGTTGGCATGTATGACTGCTCAAACAAACGTGTTTTGAAAATGCCCCAGAATTTACAGTTGTCTTTGCACACTAACCTGTTATAGGAGTATTTTGTGACAATAAACTGTACACTTCATCTTTTAGCCTAATGTTTGTTTTTCTCTCTTTAATAATTGGTGGTTTAGTTCACTGAGATGGATGATTGTGATGATGACGATTTGTGCATTGAAGCATCAAACGAAGGCACAAAACCTTACAGAATTCTCTTTCAAATCTATGGCGAGACATTATGTGGAACATGCACATTCATTTTTCCATTGTGTCATGCTGTGTGCATCTCTGGCATGCTCTTGTCTTTCTGACCTCCACATATGAGAGAACACACACACGCACACAGACACACATACACAAAAACAAGGACACTGCTGATAAGCTATTGATCCGCCTCATTATAACCTTGGTAAAAGTAAAGAAGCAATTGTGACGCTCATGTTGTCTCGTTCAGTTATTCATAACCTGCCCTGTACTATCATGGGAGAATTATTCTCTGTATTTGTTTTGCTCTTTGAGACTATGAGTGATTGGGTCTTGTTCTGTCAGTCTGTGAGGCTGCAGGAGGCAGATATTCATCAGTTTCAGATATGTTCTCATCTGAACCCAATGTTACACTCCTGAGATTGAGAGAAGATTCTCTCAACAAAGTGCTTTTTAAATGATTTCTCTCACTCTCTCTCTCTCTCTCTCTCTCTCTCTCTCTCTCTCTCTCTCCGTTTGGGATGAGTAGAGTGAAGAGAGCTAACAATGTGACTGTCAGACAGTCATGTTTTCCTGTCAGAGGAAGCAGCCAGTGTAATTGTCATTTTTATCTGATGGTTGGGCAAAGTTAGATCACTGTGCTAAAATTAGCTGCTGGCCATGTTTAATTTCAACTCAGAAAAAGTAGAAATCTGTTTAAATCCCATAAGAGTAAGTTTTATTAGTAATTTATTATTGGTTTTATGTCTATTAAAGGGATAGTTCACCTAAAAATTAAAACTATGTCCATGTACATGAGGGTAAACGATGTATTTACCCTCATGTCATTCCAAATCAGTATGACTTTCTTTCTGGTGTGCAACACAAATAGAGCTATCTAGCAGAATGTTTAAACTGTTCTTTCCAATACAATATGCAGTAAGTGAATGGGAACAAGTGTATGTTAATCTTAATAAAGGGCATAAAAGCATCATAAAAAAAATTATAAATGTAGTTCGTACAATTTGCGTGCTTTATCCCAAATCTTCTGAAATCAGACGATAGCTTTGTGTGAGAAACTGTCTGAAAAGTTTGTTATTAAAGGCATTTTCAAGAATGAATGAATAGTTCCTTTGAGTCAATTAATTGGTTGATCCAGTTCACAAAACCAGTCTGAATGATTCGTTCATAAATTGGACATCACTACTCTCATGAACTCAAGGAAAGTTAAAAATTTTTATGAATAAAGACTTAAACTTCAGTCTGTTTCTCACCCAAAGCTATTGTACAATCTGATATTGATCTGTATATCTTTATATTGATCTGTATATCTGTATATTGATCTGGTATCAATCTGTATTGATACATTCATGGTCAAGTCAAATTTATTTGTATAGTTCTTTTCACAACACACATCGTTTCAAAGCAGCTTTACAGGAAATCATGCATTAAAAAAAATTAAACCATAATATCTATAAAGACTTAGAGTGATCAATGTGTAGTTTGATTAAATATGATTGCAAAGTGTGTATAGAAATACATAATTAAATAATAATTGTATTTAGAAAGCCAGTGAGCAAGCCGAAGGCGACTGGCAAGGAACACACATCTCCATAAGATGTTGGTTGATGGAGAGAAATAACATTGGATGAAACCAGACTCACTGTGGGGGCCAGTTCCCCTCTGGCTGAACAACATGAATATAATGCCAATATTAGTTATTTGTGTGCAGAAGTCATGGTTTTAAATTTGTAAATTAAGTAAGCATTAAGGTCCAGTGTTTTAAAAGTAAAAATAAAATATTTTTTAAGAACTTTAAGATTAATGACTAATGTCTTTGATGTCCACCCTGGATTAACTGCAGAAGTTCACATAGATGCTTTGTCCTTTTTTAGTTGGCTGATGAAGGCTTTTGTTGGCAGTTAAATTATAGTCCATGTATTCCATTTCAAGAGAGTAGTCCATCAATAGACAAAAATCAATAGTGATGCAGGCAGAGATAAATGATAAGATGCATCGCAGTTCAACCTGCAGGTCATTTTGGTGAGGTTTGGTGGGGTCCATTCTAAGTCCAAGGTTCAGGCAGTGGCATATGAAGTATTCGATGTATTACAGTTGGAGTTGGCATCAGTTTATCCTCTAAAGTATAAAAACTGAAGTAATGTCTGGCTAGCACCAGCTGTAGTTTGTTGTCATCTCTCAGTGACATGTAGCAGTGCAGTCCGACACCAAACAGGAACGGAGCTGGATCTGGCAGGCTCTGGTAACCTCGGGATATAAATCCTGGGGATGAGACATGGAAACAAATAGAATAATATTAGCATACATGCCATTCAATTTGATGCAGAGTTATAGTTCATGATAGATGTTTCTGGTTCTGGCAGACCTAACTATAGTAGCTAATTGAGAGTTGATGGATAAATTAGGTGTATGTCTGGCTAAATGGATGAGTCTTTAGTCTAGACTTAAACTGAGTGAGTGTATCTTCATCCTGAACCATGAACGTGATGGAATATAGCGTGTCAGAAGGTCACTTAAGTACTTCGTTCATTACGATCACAAAATGCTGGCTTGTTAATAATTCCAAGAATATCAAAATTCACAAAAGGAGATTGATACTTTTCATACTTTGCTTCTAAACTACAGAAACACTCATGCTGCTTTTGTCCATTTTCAAATGCTTCAGTTCCCATTAATGGCCGTTGTATGGAATAGATTGGCCAATGCTTTCTGCAAAATGTCTTAATTTGTAAGTCAAATTGGTTTGGGATGACCTGTGGATGAGTAAATGGTGACAGATATTTTACATTTTTGACTGAACTTTCCCTATTGGCATGTAGGATTGCAAAATCAATTAAAGTATTGGCTTTGACTTTGTGTTCCCTTTCACCCTGTAAAATAGTAAATAATTTATGTCTCATTGTTTATCAGTCTAGTCTTTGCAACAGGAGACAGGTGTTATGAAACACATTTCTACTGTCCCAAGACTGTAGATGGTATAATTATGTGTCCTGTCCAAGGTTTGGAAGCTAGCAGCGGCAACCGGGCCCTACCAGAGCAGATGGCAGATTATCCAACCAAGCGGACAAATTACCCATACTCCCGTTGTTTGCGCATTATTAAATGTTGCAGAGAGCCAACGCACCAGAATCTGAGCCAGTGGGTCAGCTGGCATAGAGCAGAGTTCATTCATTTTCATTTGTTACTTCTCGAACTTCACTTAAGCTACTCTCTGTCTTGTTATTCACTCATCTGTAATTGTCAGCTACTCTTAATCTGTTGCTTTTTCTTCATGCCTTGGTATGCCACGGACCATACCATGTAGACCAGTGTGCAGTTCTCTATAAGCTCAGAGTTCTCACTTTATTTTGTAATTTATCTAATTTTGTGTACACTTTTAGCTTCTTTATTAGATGGTGAATACTTGAAGGACTTGTTTTGGGGAGTTTGAGAGGGGGATGGAATTGGGGCTTTGCAGGCAAGACTCGAACCTGCATGGCTTGCATAAGCACCATGGCTCATCTTTTATGTACTGTATGTAAAGCGCAGAAATGCTGAAGAATCTGTGCTGCTAACACAATAGTTTTGCATCTAATTTTGGTAAAAAATAGAGAATTACTGAAAACACAGTGCTGTTTTATTACTATTTTGCCTTTGAGCTTGGCACTTTACCCATTACTCTTTAGAACAAAACAAAAGCCAGCTAACCCAGGAAAAAGGAAGTTTGAGAGGCATTGTTAGCATACTTCTGCATATGTGCCAGCGTACTTCATAAACCCACAGTGTTCACTAATAAATTATTTTTATTCCCACAAAGTGCAATTCACCTTACTTAATTCAATCAAAGCAAAATCTTTGACACATAGGAACATCTATCATCATATTGTTTCCACTTAAGCATTGCTGAAGCATTTTTGTAACCACAATGTACTGTAGTGCCTCTTAGTTTCCAGGAAAAGTGAGTTACTTAAATGCTAGAAAGCATGAGATGTTCTTTAATGCATATCATCTCTTGGAAGTGGAACCTGAATCACTAAATATCGCTAATTTTCCAGTCTGGTAGACATCATAGCAAATGCGCATGGTGATGTATTGGGTCTTTAACCTGCACTGGAGTCTCACACTGATCAAATGCCTTTCTCTCTAATTGAATTGCACTGTTTGTTGTACACTGACTGATGTTGGATCATTGTCTTGATGCAGAAGCCGGAGGAAGTGACAGGATTTCAGTGGCTTCTCAAACAGATTGTGAATGCCTAATGAGTGTTATTAATGGAAGCTGTGAATTTGACTTCAAAGAAACTCAACCTCTGCAACTTAGAAACGGCAAGCCTATACACATCAAATTAGAGGCTATTGTTTAAATACATTTAAGCTCTGACAAGCCCTAGAATTCATTTTGATGAAAACTGCTTGTCTATATCTATGGTTTCTCTTCTTTTTTGGGCCATATACAGTTTTTGAAAATGTTCAAAAGTAAGTTCAGTTTTAGAAGCAGGTGCTTTTTGTGGTGCCCTTGAGTCCATAGGAATTTAGAGAATGTAGGAAGGAAAGGGCTTAAAGTGCATCAAAGTAAATCAAATGTGTGTTTCATGCTGTAGCAGGAAGTGTTTGTGTTTAAAGAAAATTACATCAATGCTTTGTTCCAGTACCAAGTGAGCTACCTACAGAGACAGCATTTTAAGGCATCATCGGCAGTTCCAAAATGTAGACATCTTAATTATGCTGCCTTCGAAAGACCAAAGTACTCTCACTGAGCACTTTATAAGGAACACCTGTACACCTACTTATTCATGCGAGTATCTAATCAACCAATTTTGTGGCAGCAGTGCAATGTATAAAATAAAGCATATACGAGTGATGAGCTTCAGTTAATGTTCACATCAACCATTAGAATGGGGAACAAATGTGAACTTGGTGATTTAGACCGTGGCATAATTGTTGGTGCCAGATGGCTGGTTTGAGTAGTTCTACAACTGCTGATCTCCTAGGATTTTCACGCACAACAGTTTCTAAAGTTTACTCAGAATGATGCCAAAAACAAAAAAAACATCCAGTGAGCGGCAGTTCTGCAGACGAAAACAGCTTATTGATGAGAGGGGTCAGTAGAGAATGACCAGACTGGTTTGAGTTGACAAAGGCTTCGGTAAATCAGATAACCACTCTGTACAATTGTAGTGAGCTGAATACCATGTCCGAATGCACAACACGTAGAACCTGGAGGCGAATGGTCTACAACAGCAGAAGACCACATTGGGCACTTTATAAGGACCATAGTGTTCCTAATATAGTGCTCAATGAGTGTATCCATTTCTAATTTACAAAAATGAAAATGCAACATCTTATTGATAGAATTATGATTGAGTATCTGCTAACCGCGTGGGCATCAAAGAACCACCGTCTTAAAGCCTGCATTGCACTTCAAGTTGTGCTGGATGTCTAAATTTACAGTGAGTAAGGATTTTTTTCTCACACAATGCATATCATCTTGGATTAAACCACTTGAGGCAAATTGATTACATTTATGCTGCCTTCATGTCCATTTTGGAGCTTTCAAGTTTTGAACCCCATTGTTATGCATTGTATAGGCAAAAATACATCATACATCCTTCAAAATATCTTCATTGCTAGCACCAAACTCTTATTAAAAGTCAAATATGAGTTGAGTCTCTTGTTTGATTTGCGTGAGAAGCGCTATTTGAGTACTGCTCGGAGATTATACTTTTGTAGAGCATTTAAAATCAGTCACCTATGAGGTTCTGTGGTGGTTAGGATGCTGCCTTTGAAGAATCTGCCTGTGTAGGCAGTGAGGCAACTCACTAGGTTTTGGAACAGAGCTAGTGTGTTCTCTTTTTGGGGCCCTATTTCATTTATGCTGCATACATTTAAGAGGGGCACTAAAGGGTAAAATAATTTGCCATACCTCTCTATCCAGGTGTACATGGTAAAATAAATTAAAATGGTGAAAAAAACATAATTTATTTCTGGGCATGTAAAAGTAGTGGGTAGTTAAGTGTGATTTTATGGGAAACTGGGTGAGCTCAACCCCTCCTCTTCTTGACAGGAATCTTGTTACTTCCTGTGTCTCAGGAGGAAGGGCAAGAAGTCAGTCTAGTCTTTTACATAAGACCTCATGCCACATTCAGATCCAGTTTCTTTCGAATACAGTGGCCCCAAAAAGAATCTGGATACTAAAGTCACACATACAACATTGTTTTTAGCTAACATTATTAGATAAAAATTACTTGATCTTACTTGGCATACTCTATGTGGCTTAAAACGATGATAAAATTATTCCAAGGAGCATTTACCAGAAGAAAATAACGGTTACTCTACTATGACGTGGGTTGTTCGATCAGATATCTACACCTCAACACTTTGGTATTTGAATGGGCAATCCAGCAAGTACAGATAAGGTCTTGGCTGAATAAAAATGGGTGTGAAAGAGAGTACGGGCAGCCACTGAGGAATTTGCATCCTCGTGTAAGATGGGTGCTGTCATCACATGCGTGTCAAAGGAGGAGCAAATGTGTTTGCTTGTGTATATGTGTGTGCACTGAAATAATGTTGTGTGACTTTTGTGGTATTTCAGCTGGTAGTCTATATTCACTGACCTATTACCCCAGAAATTCAGAATGGTTACTACATCTACTCACAAGTGTCCTGTACACAACTCTACATTCCAGTGTCATCACATCATAGAATCATATTTCATGCAGATGTCATTGGAAGTGAATTTGAGTGCATACCAATTAGTGTGAGAAACGGTGGTGCAGCGGTTAGCACTGTTGCCTCACAGCAAGAAGGTCGTGGGTTCAAACCCTGGTTGCCCCGGCCTTTCTGTGTGGAGTTTGCATGTTCTCTCCGGGTACTCCGGCTTCCTCCCACCATCCAAAAGACATGCAGGCTAGGTTAATTGGTGTCTCCAAAAAAATTGCCCTAGGTGTGGATGTGGATGTGGAGGTGAGTGTGAGTGTATGTCTGTCTATGTGTGGCCCTGCGATGGACTGGCGACCTGTCCAGGGTGTCCCCCGCCTTTCGCCCAATGTTAGCTGGGATAGGCTCCAGCCCCCCGCGACCCTGTACACAGGATAAGCGGTTGACGATGGATGGATGGATGGATGGATGGATTATTTTTTCACCTCCATTTTCCAAACCTGTCTGCTTTTAGTTTTTCCATGGAACAGAATGAAAATGTTTGAAGAATCTTTCCATATAGTGACAGATCATTGTGACCATGGCTGTCGAACTCCAAAAAGGACCAAAACACCAAAAATGATAATGAAGGTGGCAAACTTGTATGCCAAACTTAGAGTCTTCTGAAGCACTTTGATAAGAATTTTCAGGTTTTTCCAATTGGCCGAGAGCTCTGTCGGTTACACAAACAGGCGAGCAGTAGGAAAATTAAAGCTCCATGCAATTGGTCTACAAAGGAAGTAACACATCATGCTGAGGTTTGAGTATTACTTTGGATTTTTTTAGCACAATATTAATACAAATATAATTGTATTAATTATACAATTCCCGATGTGCCAGCAGTGGATATGGGATATTCTCTGCAATCATTCATGTCTGAGCGTCGCATATTTGTATCTCTGATTGTCTTCAGTTAGTTCCTCCATTAGTGTCCATAATTTTAAGTGACATAGATCACAGGTAGTTACTGGTAAAACCAAGCATGGCTCCTTACTACCATAGTAAGTAACTTCAACAAAACTATGGCATATTTGTTATGAAATGAAAAACTATACATTTAGAAACTATTAAAACAAAATGGAAACTTTTTGAAACTTACATAATTATAACAGAAATGAATTATTTAATAGGACTATATAAATAATATGCAACTATTTAGAATGAATTTAACACATCGCACATCTGCCAAAATACCATTGTTAACACCGTAAGTGTTACTATAGTAAAACCAAGGTACAATTTTGTTAGGGTGGTGATGTGTGGTTTGTACAGCCTTATCATTTCTGTTCTGGTCATTGTTTTTTATAATTGTGTGCCATTAAACATGGTTTTAAACTCATTAAATCACCAAGGCAAGAGGCACTAAGGGTTTTCATAGGGTTTTTCCACAGCCAAACTCAAATGAGTTTCATTTGTGCTCTCGCTCCGCCTCTGAATGCGTATAGTGGAAAAACTGCAAGGAATACACTGGTAGGTTTGCACTAACTGTTCTTAAAGGAGCCCATTTTTACAAGATGTAATAGAAGTCTCCGGTGTCCCCAGAATGTGTCTGTGAAGTTTCAGCTCAAAGTACCCCACGGATAATTTATAGGAGTAGGAGTCCCGAGGTTGATACAGGGAAACAAATATAATAATATAAGCATAGATGCAATTCAATTTATTGCAGTTATAGATCATGATCAATGTTTCTGATTTCTGGTTCCGGCAGACTAAACTAAAGTAGCCTAATTGTGGGTTGAGGTATAAATTAGGTGTATGCCTGGCTAAATAGATGAGTCTTTATTCTAGACTTAAACTGAGGGAGTGTGTCTGCATCTCGAACAGTGTTAGGGAGACTATTCCATATTTATGAGCCAAATATGAAAAGGATCTACCTCCTTTTGTGGATTTTGATATTCTAGGAACTATTAACAGGCCAGAATGTTATGAACGTGATGGAATATAGCGTGGTAGGTCACTTTAGTACTGCAGAGCTAGACCATTCAATGTTTTGTATGTAGTTAACAGAGTTTCTGAATTAATGCGAAATTTACATGTAGCCAATGTAACAATGATAAAATGGGGCTAATATGATCTTATTTCTTGGTTCTCGTTAGCACTCTGGCTGCTGCATTTTTAACCAATTTAAGTTTATTAATTGATCTTTCTGGACATCCTCCCAGTAATGCATTACAATAATCTAGTCTTGAGGTCATGAATGCATGAATTAGTTTTTCGGTATCATCAACAGAGTGCGTGTGCCGTAAGGAGGCGGCGCTGATGTGCAAAGTGTCCGTAGGTTGTTTGGGTTGCATTGTGTCTTGCGTCTACTGTATATTGTGTAAACTGTCTATAACAGATAACAGGGATGTGCTTGAGGGCACATATTATTCGTGAAGTATGCATATTAGAATGTAGAAGGAATATATAAGAGAATAAATACAATTAAAAGATACTTAAGTGCTATGGTGTGTGGTGACTTGTCGGTGTCCTTGGTCGGTGGACCTGCACAGGTAGACTCGCTGGTCTTCACACGATGAGGGCTTTACATGAGGTCTACCACTTCCTTATCAGCATTCACAACAAATATATACATGCTGCTAACAAGCCGTTAAGTAAAAAAGCTGGACATGCCTTAATGCTGCTTAGAACAACAAAGTTGTCACTTGGGCAACCGAAAGTAATGGTCGCGCGAGGCGACAAGCGCAGGAACAAGCGCAGGAACAAGCGCAGGAACAAGCGCAGGAACAAGCGCAGGAACAAGCGCAGGAACAAGCGCAGGAACAAGCGCAGGAACAAGCGCAGGAACAAGCGCAGGAACAAGCGCAGGAACAAGCGCAGGAACAAGCGCAGGAACAAACGCAGGAACAAACGCAACTTCAGTACACCGCAAACAAACAATGCAAATCTTTAGCAATAAATAATACTCTAAAATAAGCAAAGCAATGTTTATAGACACACACAAAAAAAAAAAAACAACAACAGTAGTTTTACACATGAGACAAACAACTCTATATCTAGCAGTGAATACCCTGGGACAAAAGGTTTACCTATCGGAGAGTTAAACCATCTCTCTGATAATTAACATGTATTTGAGGCACAACATTTTCAGACTGAAATAAAAACATTACCTTACCTCCATTTTGATTTTGTTCAAAGCAGATTACATAACTGCATGCGAATTTCAGATTGGTCCACACATTCCTCTTTCCACCAATTGCAGAAAATTCTGGGCACGGCTATACATTTCGCTCTACCAATAACAGAGACCTGTCAACACACCCGTTACTTTTTGACACACCCACTTCTCCGACCTTCAGAGATCTATACTTGAATGGGTTTGGAACATGAAGGTGAGAAAATAATGACAGAATTATCCCTAACCCAAACCCTTTTAATTAATGGAGATCTCGTGCTTTTCACTTTAATGAATGAGCCAAGCTAATATAATTGATGCATTTCTCCCTCCTTCCTTTGTTGTCATGACCATAATTACTTATGTAATTTACAGCTATTTCTCTTGTCAAAAACGTATCTTCTGTCTAGACGCTCAATAAAACAGAGTCTTCTGCCTTTAATTCTGATGCTCTGTTTCAGTCATCTCTAAACTTGAGGCTCATTTCTGTTTGTTGTGTTCAGTTTGTTCTGTCTCACACAATCCATCACAGTGATGGATTTAAACTGGAATGAGCTGATCGATCCTTCTGCAGTTTGTCAGCATGTTGCTCTCCTGAGTCTGCAATTTCACAAGCGCATGTTGATTTCTCCACGGGTGACAGTGTGGGACCGAGATCTTTAGTGCACTTTTCACAGTGTGCGCGCACAGTTGACTTTTTATGTATGGCCAGGGAAAGTATAATGTAATGTTTGACAATACCAACAACACATAAGAAATGTACAATTGTGTTCAAAATCTACATTCCAAATTGAAAGTCTGGGATTCGAAATCTAATTTATACCTGGAAATAAAGTAAATGTTATGGCAATGTTATCACAATTTTTATTTAAATATTATAGACAAAATGTTTGTATGAAAGTTTAACCTTAAGCTTCTTGTACTGTTAATGCCATTTCGAGAGGAAATGTCTGTTTCGCAGTTTGGCCAGTATTGTCTTGTTCTACGGGAAGAGATGAGTACATCTTTACTCATTCAGCATCATTCTTTCAAAAAATGCTTCTTGGCTCACATTTGTTATATTTAGTTCTTTAGAGTAATAGTCATAGCCCTCCCCTCTGAGACTTGAGGGCAATGGATGTGAGAAGTTTATTTGCCTTTCCAAAACCAAAGTGCCCATAAAGTGCCCTCAATTTAAGTTTCCTGGTTTTGCTGTTCTTAGACCAGCTTTGCCAACCAGTTGATAATTTTGAACCTTTTAGGGAGACATTTAAGATCTGGTGAGAGTTCAGTTTGAAAGGGTAACTTCCAGTACCATGTAAAATATCCCGTATGCCCGTAGCCTTCATTAGCTGTTATTTGGGGAGGTTGGCCGTAAAAGTAAATGCCTTGCTGACTGATGTTTGGCTCAGATTCCCTCTGCTTCCCACTGTGAAAAAGGAACACATAGAGAAGGCAGCCAAAGGCCTGGGAACATGCCAATATAGGGCAGCCTTTATACTGCCAAAGAGATGAGCTCTGGGAATGAATTAGTGGCCATGACACATTCTGGCATTTCTATCAGGCTAACATACTTTATAAATGTGTAAGCTGTCTTGGTAGCATGTTTCATTATAGTGCTTGCGAGATGAGAACCTAATTCCTCTAATTTCTTCCTCTTCTTTCTCTTGTTATTCTTCTTCCTCTTCCTATCTTCTTTTTCTTCCTCTTCATCTTCCTCATCTTCTTCCTATTCCTTTTTCTCCTTTCTCATTTTGAATGGCTCGTGCCTTTTTAAAAAAAATAGTTATATAGCTATAGTTTACAAAGACACACACTGTTTCCCTAATCTAAATAAAAAGAACTGCCCAATTATCTAACTGACCATGTTACTACAGAACCAGCCGACAAACAAACACAGCGCATAGCTGTCTTTGCTAATGGTGAGGCTGGATTCCAATACAGATGAATGAGGAAAAAGCTGTTTTTAATCACAATACACTTAAAGAATACATAAAGAATAAAGAACACAAGGCTGTACATCCCATTAAACCTATAATTAAATATATAAATAAACTTCGGCCACTTTCCTCATATCCAGCTCCCATGATGGCGCATTTTCCCTATGCCCTTTTACCTTTACAGACAATTATTCTTTACCGTGAGAGCTTCAGAGGGCTGAAAGGTGATAACAGTCATTCAAAACTCACATTTTTAAGTAATTCTTATTGGAAATTCTGTTTAGAACAACCCTTCAGCATGGATTGTGCTCCCTTCTAATTGCGAAGGCATCAAAAATGCAGGAGACAACTTTTAGACAATGTTTTCAGGCACTGTGACATTATGATTTTGCCTGGGTCTACTTAGCCGAAAGTTGCTCAGTTGCTACCTTGCGAACACTGGTACTTCCCTCAATAAATGCATTTCGAGTTATTTCATATTTTGCTTTGCAAGATGTTATCTCTCCATAAAAAACATGTTTTCCAGTATGTTAAGTACTTTGTGATGCTCATTAAGTTTATGTGAGAACACCTGTTGCTATGTAAACAATTAGGCTGTTTTGCAGATTCTTAGCATTGTGAACTAATGGCTGTTCCAGCGTGAGCTTAATGTGATGTTGTTACAGTTAACAGTTTGGTAGTTAATTAAGGACAACATTCCACCAGTATGGAGGATTAATATAGAAACTGCTCACCAACACTTGTGCCTTGTTGATGAGTAAACCCAAATAGTCCAATGCCAAATTTGGACTAATGATTTCCAATAGAGGGTTATAAAAAAAGCCCACACAGAATATGGGCACTTGTTTAATGCAGGGAAATTCCCTGGAGTCATGGATTTATGGAATGGACTTATTGTCAGATGTATAAAAAAGAGCTGTATCAATTTGAGCCTTATTAAATTAGACAAAATATTTAATAAGCAGACTCGCAAATCAATAGAACCTTGAATTAGGCATAAATACCCAAAAGACCTGCTATATTTGACAAAATGAGCAGTATAAATCAGAGCACACTGTTCCGGACACTGTATCCCAAAATGCAGTTCACTAAATTTGACCTTACATTTCCAGTGTGGTGAACTTTTTCTTGAATCATTATTTGATCTGACTGCCAAAAGTAAAGACTTTTTTTTTTTGTTTTTAGATAACGCACATGCAAGTAGTTAAGTGGTTATCATCTTGCCCTTTACACACCGAGATTTGACCAGATTCCTTGAATCTTTTATCAAGACGATAACCACTTCTGAATGTGTGTAATCGCTGATCCCTCAGACGTTACTGACTTAAAAAAACGACATTCATCTGTAATGGATATCATGAACAAGGGCTTGGAATAACTTTAGTAAACATTTGTTAGTCAACACCACTTGCAGCTGAATCCACAGATGCAAGTTAAGACTTTACTATGCAAAGCAGAAGCCCTACATCAAAACTGTCCAGGAGAGCTGCCAACTTCTCTGGGCTCGGTCTCATCTTAGATGGATAGTAAACACGGGAACTGTGTTTTTTGTTCCGAAGAGTCCACATTTCAAATAGTTTTTGTAAAACACAGCCGCCCTGTTATCCGGGCTAAAGAGGAAAAGGACCATCTAAGCTGTTGTTAGCATCAGGTCCAAAAACCAGTGTCTGTATGGGCCAGGGGGTGTCAGTGCCCATGGCATGGGTAACTCGAACATCCGTAAGAACACCATGACTGCAGACAGATATGTAAAAATTTTGGAGCAACATATGCTGCCATCCAGCACTGTCTTTTCCAGGGACGTCCCTGCATTTTTCAGCAGGTCAACTTCAATCCACATACTGCCCGGATTACAAGTGCATGTCTGCGTAAGCAGAGAGTGTTGTTGCTAGATTGGCCTGCCTGCAGTCCTGACCTGTCTCCAATTGAGAATGCGTGGCACATTATTTAGCACACCATCCGGCAATGAATACCCCATACATATGTTTTGCTAAAGACCTACACAGTAAATTAATGGGGGGAAATTCCACTTTCTAAACTTACCAAGCTTGTGTCTGCAGTGCCCCAGTGCTTAATAAGTGTTGTTGAAAAAATTATGTTTCACATTGGTAAACACTCAACTGTCTCAACTTTTTTGGGTTCAAAATCAAAAGTAACAGTCAGCATGTGGTGTGGCCACCAGATGCATTAAGTGCTTCAGTGCATCTCCTCCTCATGGACTGCAACAGATTTGCCAGTTCTTGCTGTGAGATGTTACCCCACTCATCCACCAAGGCACTTGCAAGTTAATGGACATTTCTGGGGGGAATGGCCCTAGCCCTCACCCTCCAATCCAACAGGTCCCAGACATGCTCAATGGGAGTGAGATCCGGGCTCTTCGCTGGCCATTGTAAAACTCTGACATTCCTGTATGGCAGGAAATCATGCACAGAATGAGCAGTATGGCTGGTGGCATTGTCATGCTGGAGGGCCATGTCAGAATGAGCCTGCAGGTAGGGTTCCGCATAAGGGAGGAGGATGTCTTCCCTGTAACGCACAGCATTGAGATTACCTGCAGTGACAACAAGCTCTGCCCGATGATGCTGTGACACACCGCCCCAGAGACCCTAAACCTCAAAATCGATCGCGCTCCAGAGTGCAGTCCACGGTGTAATGCTCATTCCTTCCGACCATCACCACTGGTTAGACAAAACCGCGTCTCTTCAGCGAAGAGCAGTTTTTGCCAGTCCTGTCTGTTCCAGCAAAGGTGCGTTTGTTCCCATTGGTGACATTGTTGCCGGTGATTTCTGGTAAGGACCTGCCATACAACAGGCCTACAAGCCGTCAGTCCAGCCTCTCTCAGTCTATTGTGGACAGTCTGAGCACTGATGGAGGGATTGTGTGTACCTAGTGTAACTCAGGCAGTTGTTGTTGTTGCCATCCTGTACCTGTCCCGCAGGTGTGCTATTCAGATGCACCGATCCTGTGCAGGTGTTGTTACACGTGGTCTGCCACTGCGAGGATGATCAGCTGTCTTTACTGTCTCCCTATAGTGCTGTCTTAGGAGTCTCACCGTACAGACATTGTAATTTATTGCCCTGGCCACATCTGCAATCCTCATGCCTCCATGCAGCATGGCTAAGGCATGTTCAGACAGATGAGCAGGGACCCTGCGCATCTTTCCTTTGATGTTTTTCAGAGTCAGTAGAAAGGTTTTTATAACTGTGACCATAATTGCCTACCATCTGTAAGCTGTTAGTGTCTTAACAACTGTTCCACAGATGCATGTTCATTAATTGTTTAAACCCTTTACAATAAAGATTTGTAATGTTATTTGGATTTTTACAAAATAACATTTAAAATACAGTGTCCTGAAAAAGGGACGTTTCATTTTTGCTGAGTGTGTGTATGTATGTATGTATGTATGTATGTATATATATGTGTGTGCAAACGTTTTAGGCACTTGTGAAAAATGTTGTATAGTGAAAATATATGCCAAAAATAGCTTTGATCATGTAATGTTGTACAATGTGCAGTAAACATAAAAAAACCTAAATTCATATTTTGTGTGACCACCCTTGTCATCAAAACAGCACCAGTTCTCTTTGTTCGCCTGGACACAGTTTTTTAAGGTTCTTGGCAGATAGGATGATTCAAGCATCTTGGATAATTCGCCACAGATGTGTTAAGGCTGTCTCAATTGCTTCTGCCTCTTTATGTAATCCCAGACTGACTCGATGTTCAGAAGGGGACTCTGTGGGGGCCCATGCCATCTGCTGCAGGGCTCCCTGTTTTTTCTATTCTATTTACAATACAAAATGTTTGGGAATCTAAAATCTATATATTTTTTTATTAACACAATAAAGCATAATGTGTGTGTGTGTGTGTGTGTGTGTGTGTGTGTGTGTGTGTGTGTGTTATTTTTTTATTATTGTTATATTAGGCAGTAGCCTTTATAGTATATACTTTACTGCACTTGATACATATAGTTAATTTAGATATTATTCAGACCATTTTTTTCACATTTTGTTATGCTGCAGCCTTATGCTAAAATGCTTTAAATTATTTATTCACATCAATCTACATGCCATACCCCATAATGGCAAAGCAAAAAAATCATTTTTGATAACTTTGCATATGTATTAAAAAGAAAAAAAAAAAACTGATATGACATTGCTTGACACTTGCAATTTAGCTCAGGTGCATCCCATTTCTCTGGATCATCTTTGAGATGTAACAACACTTTGATTGGAGTCCATTTTTGACAAATTGATATAGCACACACCTGTCTATATAAGGTCTCACAGCTGAAAATGCATATCAGATAAAACATTTGGCCTCTAAATCAAAAGAACTGTCTGCAGAGCTCAGAGACAGGATTGTGTTGAGGCACAGATCTGGGAAAGGCTACAAAAACATTTCGGCTGCATTGAAGGTTCTCCAGAGCACAGTGGCCTCCATAATTCTTAAATGAAAAAAGTTTGGAACAACCAGGACTCTTCCTAGAGCTGGCTGCCTGCCAAACTTAGCAATCGGGGATTAAAGGCCTTGGTAAGAGAGGTGACCAAGAACCCACTCTGGTTGAGCTCCAGAGATCATGTGTGGAGATGGTAGAAACTTGCAGAAGGACAACCATCACTGAAATACTCCACCGATCTGGGCTTTATGGCTGAGTGGCCAGACGGAAGCCTCTCCTTAGTGCAAGATGCATAAAAGGACTCTCAGACTGTGAGGAACAAGATTCTCTGGTCTGATGAAATGAAGATTGAACTGTTTGGCCTGAATTCCAAGCTTCATATGTGGAGGAAACTAGGCACCGCTCATCACCTGCACAATACCATCCCAACGGTGAAGCATGGTGGTGATAACATCATGCTGTGGGTGTGTTTTTCAGTGGCAAGGACTGGGGGACTTGGCAGTGATGAAGGAAAGCTAAACACAGTAAAATACAGAGATATCTTTAATGAAAACCTGGTCTAGAGCACTCAGGACCTCAGACTGGGCTGAAGGTTCACCTTTCATCAGGACAATGACCCTACACACTCAACCAAGACAATGCAAGAGTGGCTTAGGGACAACTCTGTGAAAGTCCTTGAGAGGCCCAGCCAGAGCCTGGACTTGAACCCAATCGAACATCTCTGGAGAGACCTGAAAATGGCTGTAAAATAGCTCAGTTGGTAGAGCGGGTTGGCTACTAATTGCAGGGTTGGTAGTTCAAATCCCAGCCCACACGACTCCACATGCCGAAGTGTCCTGTTTCTCCCAACCGCCTAGCTACGAAATCAGACATCAGAAGACTACAGTTCAGACTGCTGAGCAGAAAATTGGTTGCCCTCCCTTCAAGTACTTTATACTTCCAGAGTGAGGAAAAGAGCTGGTAAAAGCACTCTGGACCCCACTCAACCAGCCCAATACTTTATTGAACTGTTGCCTTCTGACTAACACTACAGAGCACTGAACACTAGAATCGTCAGGCACAAGAACAGTTTTTTCCCTTTAGGCTATTCATCTCATGAACAGTTAAAATTATACTATAATTCCATGCAATACACGGAATTATATTATTTAACATATCCTACCTCTTCTGCATTACATTCCCTTGCACTTTATATAACATATTTGTATTTGTACATGCTATATGTATATTTTTGTCTTTTTGTGTATTTCTATATATACTTATTTCTATTCAGCTCTATTTTTATTATATATATATATATATATATATATATATATATATATATATATACAGTATCTCACAAAAGTGACACACTGGGGCTGCATGAGTGCTGCCGGCACTGTGGAGCTACAGTTCATTGTGGGAACCATGAATGCCAACATGTACTGTGACATACTGAAGCAAAGCATGATCCCCTCCCTTCGGAGACTGGGCCGCAGGGCAGTATTCCAGCATGATAATGACCCCAAACACACCTCCAAGACGACCACTGCCTTGCTAAAGCAGCTGAGGGTGAAGGTGATGGACTGGCCAAGCATGTCTCCAGACCTAAACCCTATTGAGCATCTGTGGGGCATCCTCAAATGGAAGGTAGTGTAGCACAAGGTCTCTAACCCAAGAGGGTTAAAGCAATGTTGGAAAATAATGGTGGCCACACAAAATGTTGACACTTTGGGCCCAATTTGGACATTTTCACCTAGGGGTGTACTCACTTTTGTTGCCAGCGGTTTAGACATTAATGGCTGTGTGTTCAGTTATTTTGAGGGGACAGCAAATTTACACTGTTATACAAGCTATACACTCACTACTTTGTAGCAAAGTGTCATTTCTTCAGTGTTGTCACATGAAAAGATATAATCAAATATTTACAAAAATGTGAGGGGTGTACTCACTATTGTGAGATACTGTGTGTGTGTGTGTATATATATATCTATATATATCTGTCTTGTCGTATTGTTTGTGCACTGGAAGCTTCTGCCACCAAGACAAATTCCTTGTATGTGTAAGCATACTTGGCCATAAAACTCATTCTGATTTTCATATTCAGAGTCATGCTTTCTGCATATTTAGATGTAAATTATATGAATCTGGCATTACTGAAACTGTCAGGGTGATTGCGATGTTAAAACAGAGGTTTAGTGGAACTAGAGGATTCTCCTCCCCATTTATTCAGTCAATTCTTTGTTGATTTTAGAGCACTAGGCCATGACATTGTTTTTCCATTTCAATTTGACAGCGTCAAGGCATGCTTTATTTTTCCTAATTGAGAAAGTGAAATTTCTCCCCAGTCAGACAGAGGTACAAAAATCAGTGTTGTCTGCATTAAAGATAATAATTTATGCTAATCTGAGTATTATTAGCATGGCAGCAGTGGTCGCACACAGTGATATAACCTGAGTCTCAAAGCTATAAGATAAAATCATTAGTCTTAATCTCTACTGGAGTCACACTAAAGCTGTATCAATCACTGGGTTTAACTCCTCACACTTTAAGCATGATATATGTGAGTTTCAGTACTCTTAGGAGGTTGAAGTTGTGTCATTGTGTTGCTTTTTTAGATTGTGTTGAACCAGTGTTTAACATTACAGTTCTCGCTGTACTTTTCTTTTGCTTTGACGTGGCCATCCTATTTGCCCAATCTCCCATTTCTCTCAGAACCTCAGTGTGATGTGAGGTTTTATAGTCTCCTAAAATGTTAAACAGATGTGATGATTATGATTTTAGATTTTAGCTCAGCAGGTGAAATGTTCTTTTGATTAGATTGTGAAATCTGAAAAGAAAATTGTTCTTGATGCTGTTTTTCTAGTTGTTTATCATGCTCTGTAAATCAACCTTGGCATATACAAAACCAGTAAAAATTTTGGACATGCTTGTTTAAATCCTTAACTATGTTTGTTGACACATACATTTACCATTTGTATTATTTCATAGTTTTAATGACCTTTATTATTATTTAAAAATGTGGTAAATAGTTTTAATAAAGGATGAGTAAATAAGTCCAAGCTTTTTGACACAACAATAATAATAATAATTGTATATTTTATATATATATATATATATATATATATATATATATATATATATATATATATATATATATATATATATTACACTCACCTAAAGGATTATTAGGAACACTCGTTCAATTTCTCATTAATGCAATTATCTAATCAACCAATCACATGGCAGTTGCTTCAATGCATTTAGGGGTGTGGTCCTGGTCAAGACAATCTCCTGAACTCCAAACTGAATGTCAGAATGGGAAAGAAAGGTGATTTAAGCAATTTTGAGCGTGGCATGGTTGTTGGTGCCAGACGGGCCGGTCTGAGTATTTCACAATCTGCTCAGTTACTGGGATTTTCACGCACAACCATTTCTAGGGTTTACAAAGAATGGTGTGAAAAGGGAAAAACATTCAGTATGCAGCAGTCCTGTGGGCGAAAATGCCTTGTTGATGCTAGAGGTCAGAGGAGAATGGGCCGACTGATTCAAGCTGATAGAAGAGCAACTTTGCCTGAAATAACCTCTCGTTACAACCGAGGTATGCAGCAAAGCATTTGTGAAGCCACAACACGCACAACCTTGAGGCAGATGGGCTACAACAGCAGAAGACCCCACCGGGTACCACTCATCTCCACTACAAATAGGAAAAAGAGGCTACAATTTGCAAGAGCTCACAAAATTGGACAGTTGAAGACTGGAAAAATGTTGCCTGGTCTGATGAGTCTCGATTTCTGTTGAGACATTCAGATGGTAGAGTCAGAATTTGGCGTAAGCAGAATGAGAACATGGATCCATCATGCCTTGTTATCACTGTGCAGGCTGGTGGTGGTGGTGTAATGGTGTGGGGGATGTTTTCTTGGCACACTTTAGGCCCCTTAGTGTCAATTGGGCATCGTTTAAATGCCACGGCCTACCTGAGCATTGTTTCTGACCATGTCCATCCCTTTATGGCCACCATGTACCCATCCTCTGATGGCTACTTCCAGCAGGATAATGCACCATGTCACAAAGCTCGAATCATTTTAAACTGGTTTCTTGAACATGAAAATGAGTTCACTGTACTAAAATGTCCTCCACAGTCACCAGATCTCAACCCAATAGAGCATCTTTGGGATGTGGTGGAACGGGAGCTTCGTGCCCTGGATGTGCATCCCACAAATCTCCATCAACTGCAAGATGCTATCCTATCAATATGGGCCAACATTTCTAAATAATGCTTTCAGCACCTTGTTGAATCAATGCCACGTAGAATTAAGGCAGTTCTGAAGGCGAAAGGGGGTCAAAAACAGTATTCGTATGTGTTCCTAATAATCCTTTAGGTGAGTGTATACACACACACACACACACACACACACACACACACACACACACACACACCCGATCAGCCACAACATTAAAATCACCTGCCTATAATTGTGTAGGTCCCCCTCGTGCCACCAAAACTATTCTTCTCACCACAATTGTACAGAGTGGTTATCAAAGTTACCGTAGACTTGGTCAGTTAGAACCAGTCTGGCCATTTTCTGTTGACCTCTGTCATTAACTAAGCATTTCTGTCCAAAGAATTGCTGCTCACTGGTTTTTTTCTTTTCTTTTTGGCTCCATTCTGTGTTAATTCTAGAGACTGTTGTGTGTGAAAATCCCAGGAGATCAGCGGTTACAGAAATACTCAAACCAGCCTGTCTGACACCAACAATTATGCCACGATCCAAATCACTGAGATTACATTTTTTCCCTATTCTGATGGTTGATGTGAACATTAACTGAAGTCCCTGACCTGTATCTGCATGATTTTAAGCACTGCACTGCTGCATTGGCTGGTTAGATAATCGTATAGATGATTGTTGGTGCCAGATGGGCTGGTTTGAGTATTTCTGTAACTGCTGATCTCCTGGGAATTTCACACACAACAGTCTCTAGAATTTACACAGAATGGTGCCAAAAACAAAACAACTCAGATGAACGCAGTTCTGTGGATGGAAACGGCTTGTTGATGAGTGAAGTCAACAGAGATTCGAACTGAAAAAAGTCTACATTAACTCAGATAACAGCTCTGTACAATTATGGTGAGAAGAATAGCATCTCAGAATGGTATTCTGAGATGCGGGGTTGGCGTTGTTTTGGCAGCACGAGGGGGACATACACCGTATTAGGCAGGTGGTTTTTATGTTGTGGCTGATGTGTGTGTGTGTGTGTATATATATACATATTTTGCCATCATTGTCTCTCTTCTCCAAGAAAATGTGTTTTCAGATGTTTCACTGCATGTCTGTGCTCTAAGGGGCCTACTTTCGGTAGGCCTATATAGATAAACTGTGTTTTGATCTCTTTGAATGTGGTTTAGTATGTGTCAGAGATTGTTCTGTCTCCTGCTGTGCTCCCTCAGTCCTTCTTCATATTGATCTAATGGGAACAGAAATGCACAGTTGGGGCTCTTTGTGATGTGGGGGAAACTTGCCAGTTATTCCGTAATCAGACTCCATTCTAATCCCACATTTAACAGCAAGAATAGGGTCTTGGATATCAGACGTTGATCCTAGATCATTACTTTCTAGAATGCTTGATTATTGGTCAGTTGCTGCATTCTGCTTTTGAATATATTCACATAATGACCACTAAATGATCACCCTAACAGCTCCATCCTAAAATAAAATGTAAATAGGTTTTACTTCCAAATATATGACTCATGAGTTTCCATTTCAGTTAGGATGCTAGAAGGCTGCTGCCTAGATGGCAAGGGACCTCACTTGGTTTTGGAACCGAGCCAGCCAGCTTCTGCGTTTTTGTATGTTTGTGCTTTGCATGTGTTTTCACCTTTTTTAACTAGTTCTTCTGTCGCCTTTCTTAAACATTAACTGAAGAAGTATGCTGTTTTAGGCATTTATGTAGCCATACATTGTTGTTTTATTTTAGATGCTGACTGTGCTATAGTCTCTGTAACACAGTAAAACTGTGGGCTTTTCAGTAGGCCATTAAATTCAGATGCCTATTATTATACAACCCCATCATGCTGGGGCTATGGTACTGGAAGGTAACAATGCTTTTTGCAATACTCTCCATGTCATTATAGATGCAGGAAAAATGTGGGACAAGTCTCAGTCTAAATAGTCCAACTTTAATGAGAACGACTCATGTTTTCTTATTTCTTTCCAAAATAAAAATTGGTCAGGGGACACTTAATTCCTGTCATATATCATCCGCAGTGCTATGGGTTTTGTTAGGCAATATGTACAGATAGATTCCTGCTTAATAAGCAAGCACACAATGAGAAAAAAATGCCTTTTATCAGCATTCTCACACTTAAGTAAATGAAAATTAGGACAGATTTTCACATTGGCATCTTCAAACGGTATCATTAAGGCATTTGCGGACAAACACCTGACTCGTATTTGTGCAGCTGCTTTTGAGGCTTCAGTATCAGTACACAGTCAGTTGATATTTTGCCTATAGACAATAGAAGTAGTACTTCACGATTAATCATATCACAATCGCAATCGCGATGTCAGCCTGTGCGATTATATGACGGCAAATGCTGCGATTTTATTAAACAAATAAGTGCATGTGTGGACGTGACAGCCCATTCTCTCTGAGATCTGTTTGCCCATTTTCTACACTGCAAATAAAAAGATGACCAGTCAGTCTTAATTTAGGGAGTGGCACATGTTGTCATGTGAGATTCCGGTGTTCATCGTGGAAATCAGGTGGATGCCGAGCAGACCAACACTGAACTGGTGGTTCAAAAAATAACACAAACACATTTCAGCATTATCAGTAATCTATTTGTGCATTTTCCTTGATAACCAAGCAAGTTGACTCATGATACAATTTGTTTATTATATCGCTATCGCATATCGCAATATTAACCTCAGTAATCGCAATATGACATTTTCCCCAAATCGTGCAGCCCTAAATAGAAGTAAAATGAATATATGTCAATATTTATTATACTTTTAAAGACTTTTTAAAGATTTTTTCTAAATTGTGAGATTTTTGTATTTTTTACATCGAGACTAATTAGAGGAACCACCATTTCAACCAAACTGTCTTATTTTGGTGCCTATATTTTTTTTACAGTTCACTACCGTTTATACTATTAAATTATATACATTTAATATTCCAACCTTCTAGAACTACAAAAAGGTGTTATGTGACATGAAAAAAATGCCATAAATATGAACTAAATGACTAAGTGATAACATAGAACACCCCAGTACACACAACTGATATCAAAAATATGATGAAACGGAACTATTTCCATAAAATATAATGAAATGTAATTTGTCACACTTGGACTTCTGGAAACCTCTGATTGATTTTCACTGTAATTTTAACAATAGTTTTGCGCAAAAGTCAAATTTTGTACCGTTAATAATAAAGTCAAATTATACTTTTTACATCTAACATCATTCGTTTTCAGGAAGTACATAGTAGAATATTTTAATGTAAGTATTGTCTACTATAAATGTAAAGGTTAACACATTAATGTTTTTTACTGTAGCATGTTGACTTTTTTCTTTTATTCAAAATGTTTAAATGTTAAAACTAACTATATAAAGAATTGTTTGAAAAAAGAAAATCATAGCATTTTTTTCCAAGTTGTTTTTCACTAAATGAACACGTAAATAATATTTAACCATTTACATATATATGCACCAACATAACAATACAATTTTGTTTTTATGCAAAAATATTGTGGAATCAGAGTTATCTGGATTTATCACCAATGAAATCACTGTAATTATATCATAATATATAATTTTGATGTCTTGCCCAGCCTTTGTTGATATCAGTTGCCACTTGTTCTTTTTCCCTCTCATTTAATTTTTTTATCCATTAAGGACAGGGATTGATAGAAACCCTCAGCCCCTTTGGGGGACTTTAGCAGTTGGTGGGGTTGAGTAAAGATGAGTGTGTGTAAAACTGTGCCCGCCTGTCGCTGGGGGCCATCAGTACTAATGGGCTGTTGACCCACAGCAGGGAGAAGGGTTGAGTGGTCATTCATCACAAGATCATCCACGCACCAGCCTGTGTGGCCTCCTGCACCGGGTTGATCATTGGGCAAGATTAGCCATCAAGCCTGGCAAATGACTCCTGGAGTCTGGTGCAGTTTACACTCCCCCTATCCCTGTCTCGCTCTCTCTTTTTCCTCTCTTCTTTGGCTGAACTCTGATTGCACCCAGCTTTGGTTTTATCTACACACTGGAACAAAAGACACAGTTGCCTACTACTGCTGCTGCTGCTGCTGCTGGGAGACAGAATGGAATCAAACAGCTCCTGCAGCTCCCTCTGCGCTGAAACAGCTTAAACTTCTAACTCTGTGCTTGGCAGGTCTGCCTGACTGTTGATTGTGGGGGTGGGTTATAGAAAAGTCTTAAGGTAGAATGCCTTAACGGCGCGTGATTTCATAAGACATTCTTTGGTGCTTGAAATGTCCCAACGTTCTATTTGGATTTCAAATTTAAGCTTAAACGTAAACAGAGTAATGTTGGAAGTAGGGCTGAAACGATTAGTCAACGTTATCGACAATGTCAACAATAAAACATTGTAGACAAAAATTCTGTTGTTGAATAGTTGTTATAACACAAAAATACAAAATAAGTAAACACAGAAGCAGTGGTTTTGGGAAGTAAATTGGAGCCATACCGGGCGTTCCGCTTGAGCAAAACTTGCCTGTCAGAGCTTATAAAAAGGAAAAACAATGGCACTCTGTGTATATAAAACATAAATACAATTATATTCAAGATACAGTCTCTGAAAGCAAGTCTAAATATCGTATGCTGCTTGCAAAAAATTGTTTCATGTTTTAAGGATTTTTAGAGGATTTTGTACTGAATAGTCAGTTAAGAGCTCATGATTAATCGTTGGAATAATTGCCCGAACAGTCAAATAATCGTTCTAATAATCGTTACATTAGGTATTATCAAAATAATCGCTAGTTTCAGCCCTAGTTGGAAATTCCACTTTCTGAATTTGTCAAACTCATAACTCGCAACTCCAGGGGTGGTAGTCAGCGTGAAAACTCGCTGAGATACACAGGCCCCCCATTTTCAGTCATATTGATTCCGGAAATGGTTTCATCATTCAAGTTTCACATTCACAACATCACAAAGTTTCAAATTTAGCAAAAAAGTATTTGAAAATCGGACGTAATCTAATTAAATGCGATGGAAAAATGTACAACTTTTGATTATAGTTGCTGATAATAAATATAGAAACAACATATTTTAATTTTATTGCAAAATAGTCAGTTATATACAGTGCAATGTACAGTATATAAGTTGTTTGAGAAGGGAGGCCAACTCGATTGCATCATAGGATTGGCAGTCACTGCAGTGCTAGTTTGATGTGCTTTGTCCGCCATGATTTTTTGACTGGTGGAGCGTTTCTCTTCAGGATCATGGGTGATGTAGTTCCTCAGTAGGAATCCTGCTATTACACACGTTTTTAAAAACAAAGATGATATAACACAAGCTGATGGCTTTAAAGGAAGCACATACTATCAAACTATAGCGGTTTTTAAGTATATTGTTAATAATCAGTTCCCTTATGGAAGGAATGAATGCAATTTTTTGTTTTACTTTATTGTGACATGTAAAAATAACCAAATTGGCATTGAATTCAACAGTAAACAAGTTCTAAAGATATTAGTGTTTCATATGCCATTTTATTATTTCCAATGAGTGGTGTGCTTGCTTTGTTCATAAATATCTTGCAAGATTATATATATATACATTAATTAATGGAGTGATTGTGGAAAGTTGCACATAGATCCTCTTTGGCATTATGAGCCATAGAAACAATGACGCAAGAGAAGTAGTAGAATCTTGGAGTTGTCATTTTGTAATGACGGTAATTCTGACATGACGTGTCTTGAACACAGCATTACAATGAAACATGAGTTTAGCTGCTCCTTGACATTATTCTTTGCTCTGATTGTGATGGAAAATATTCCCAAACATTTCCTAAAACATTTGGAAAACTCTTATACATTACTTTCCCTTCCACCCTTCCTAAAACCCCTCCTGTCTTACATTCTTTAGACACATGTAGTCATGTATTGAAAATGCCATAAAGCCACAGTTTACACTCTTTGTGGCTTACTCCGTTGTTTCTGCACATTAAGCTAGAATAGGAGAACATTTTTAACAGTAAAAGAATTACACCTTTGGTAAAATTGTAAAATGACGCTGAGAGTTCTTATTGGTGACAAAGTATTATCAAAGCAGCCAAAATGTTAGTTACATTATCCTTGCAAAACAAAGCAATGCCAGACTGTTTTCTTTTATGTATCTTGATTTTTACAATTTTATCTGTTTTTCCGCCACTTTCTTCTTGGCTTGTCACTAACAAGGTAATGCATGGCAGTGGACAGGCCAGGTTTCAGGCAGGTTTCTCATTAATCTTTTGTTAATGAGCCTTCATGCTTGTTCTAACGAGGTGTAATTGCTATTTTGTCCTGGCTGGAATCAATGCTGCTGTCCTGGCAATGGCCACAGTGGACACACACACACACACACACACACACACACACACACACACACACACACACACACACACACACACACACAGGTCAATGACGTGACACACTTTTATTTTTTTCTTATTTTTTTTTTTCCAGATCAATTAAATTATTATTAAAAGAATACATAAATTCATAAAAAAATGCATTTCACACAAAACAATATCTTGAATAAAATTCTTCTATGATGAGCATATTTTCAGTTTTCTGAGTTTGTTATTTCGCAAATTTTTCTGGGGCTTAAAGTAAAAAAATATCATGTGGTGTAACCGTCCAGAGATAGTAAAAAAAATAAAAAAATTAAATCTTGAAAAAAGTAATGTTGGTATGAGTAGTGCAGTATAATCTTGAGAAAAAAAGTTTTTAAATATGATTAATATTTGAAAAATGTTAGTCCACCAAATCAGTCATGTGGTGTAACCAACATTTAGGTAGCCATATTGTTGTTTATGTTGAATAAAACCATAAAATAGAAAATAAAACCTTTAGTAGTGTTCCTACCATAGTGTGAAGTGTCAATTTTTTTGGTGAAAAGGCACATTTTGTTCAGGTCATGTGGTGTAACCCTGAAAAATCTTCTTGATATTCTTGACTCAAAAATTCATAAAATGTGAAAAAATATTTTTTACCTTGAAAAATGTGTTTGAATATATTATTTTAATTTTCTGAAATTAATGTTTAAGCATTGTACACTCTTCAAGGGGCAAAGTACATACATTTAATAGTTTGACACCACATGACATTTTAAAAGCCATGATTTTTTTATTTTATTTATATAAAATGCAATATATGTTTAAAAAAAAATCAATTTAGCCAAATTGGACACAGATTACATTTTTACGAACTTGACATGTTTTAAATAAGATTTCAAAATTGTAACACCTCGGACAAGCTTATTTGTCAATGACCAACAAACACACTTATACACACATACTCCGGCAAACAAACAGCTCATCTTTTTCCCCCGCTAGATTTTCCTCAATTGCTCTCGCTTTCACACCCACACATGCACTTTTTTATTTTATGAATTATTCATTTAAGAGTTTTTTGCTGTTGATGCAGTTGTTGTCAGTGTTGGGGATATACATTGTAAGAGGATTGATAATGCACATTTTAAACAGAACATTCTTTCAGATATTACAATGTGGCATAGAAACCCAGAAATGTCAGAGGTGTGCTTCAGTGGTTAGCACACATTGTCCTGACATTTTTAGACTTGGTGCTCTTGGGTGATGCAGGTTTGAGTGCAACCTGCTACAGCTCCCCCTTTCTCCAAAATAATTGGAGCTGCACCATTTGAGGGATCATTCATGTTCGTAGAACACAACACGATCACACAGGATCTTACAAGTTACGCACCAAAGTTTAATACTTGGGGTTTGAGGTTTATTCAAGTCCCTAACTGTTAAGTATGACCAAATATAATAGTGCCTTAGGCAACACCACTAAATAAAGACTTTGTCTTTTCTGTTCCTCAGTGGCTGTAGGCATATGTTCAGTAGCAACAACTGGTTTATGTTGATAAATACTGCACACAGGAGCATTGATCCCTCCGTTTACACTCTTCTCTTTCTGTCCATGGCTGTGGAGTGACACGCCCCCTCTATCTCCACCCACCTATACATTCATTGGTTCTTTCTTTGGACTCCGTCCCTTCCTCCCTCTCTTTTTATGTCCATCTATTTTTCTTCCTTTTTGTGCCAGAGGCAAAGTAGTAGAGTGAGTCAATGTCAGTGGCCTGCGAGAAGAGATATTTTTGCACATATCAGCCTTTGGCTCTATAAAGTGAAACACATCTTTTTCTTAAACTTGAATAGTTTGAAAATATAGACCGTCAGTGATGCCAGTTTCTTTTTCTTCTGTATATGTCAAAGTTGAATTATCTTTAGCACCTCCCACACACACAGGCGTATACCCACCATGCACCAGCTTAACAGAATTCCTTATGCAGCTGTTAACTTTTTTCCAGAGCGCTTGCAAATGTGTTGTGTAAATGCCTCCATGTGCTCAAAAGTCTCTCGTTAAACAACTCTCGCACTGTGATTTGTGATGACGCATCAGGATGCCCAGTCAACAAATGGGTCTAAAATCCTTTTTCATAACAGTATATTAAAACTGGCATGTCACTAGCCAGTTCAGAACAACTTGATTTTGGCTGAGGGTGTAAAACACGTACCGAATGTTGTGCTTGAGGTCTCGCTGTCTTCCACACACACCAATTCAGAATGGTGGAGACATAGCTTCTGGCTCCCTCTGACTTTCACTCTGCTTTTGTATGCAATTCATAAAGTAACTTTGCCCTGTTTATGTGTGTGTATTTATCCCTTCGTGGCTTTCCATAGAAAACGTAATTCCATAAGCAGCGAGCAGTGAGACAATTATTTTCTAACGGTTCTGATTTTATTGTCATTTATCATCTTAGTGTATAAATATTGCAGTGTCGCATTGCATCTAGTGTGGACAAACAAGTTGTCTGGTGTTAGGTAAGGTGTCCCCCAGCACGTTACTAAACCTGGCCTCTCCATCACACACACACACACACGCTAGCTATCTAAATGAGAACATGCCAGATGTTTATTGTTTTTATGATCAACAAATGACAAAATGCTACCCCCATAAGAATACTTTTTGCATTTTTAGAAATATAAATAATTATAGGGCCTAATAATAATTATATAGTACTGTGCAAACATTTAGGCACTTGTGAAAAATGTTGCATAGTGATGATGTCTTCAAAAATAATGATATAAATAGTTTTCATTTATCACTTAATGTCATACAAAGTCCAGTAAACATAAAAAAGGTTAAATCAATATTCGTTTTGACCACCTTTGCATTTAAAACACCACCAATTCTCCTAGGTACACCTGGACAAAGTTTTTCATGATTGTTGGCAGATAGGATGTTCCAGGCTCCATGGAGAATTTGCCACAGTTCCTCTATCTATTTAGGCTGTCTCAATTGCTTCTATCTCTTTATGTGATCGCAGACTGACTCAATGTTCAGTGGGGGGCTGTGTGGGGGCCATGACATCTGTTGCAGGGCTCCCTGTTCTTCTATTCTAAACTTTTCTATTTGCAAAAGTAATATTTGGGAGTCTAACATTTATATTTATTTAGCTAATTATAAGTACTATAGACTAAACCTAACCAAAATCGTACTCTTAGAATTAATGATGTTATAATGAAAAGGCATTTTAGAATAAAAAACAAGCATTATAGAATTTATTTATGGATAAATTATAACATGCCCAAGTGTCCCCAAAAGGTTTTATTATTATTATTATTTCAGATTAAGCAAAATTCTTAAAACAACCTGTCCCCAAAGAATCACACTCTTGCAGGCATAAATACGTAAATAAATATACAAATGCACAAATATGCTGTGAGTATAAACACTCACATTTTTAGCTTAGCGGATGTTTCCCGTTTCAGGCCTCTGTTTACAGGGAGGCACACACACACCCCACAATGAGCTCAGACTGAAAATTCACTCCCGCTCCAGACCACCGATGCAACCCTGCACAGTTTATTGCAGGCTGTATTTCTTTGGTGTTGGCTGTGGAACTTGGTACCACACTAGCTTGGCACATCATGCAGTACATGCACCAAGAGAGTGAGCAGACGATGGACAGAAGGTGTGTGTGTGTGTGTGTGTGTGTGTGTGTGTGTGTGTGTGTGTGTGTGTGTGTGTGTGTGTGTGTGTGTGAGTGAGTGAGTGAGTGAGTGAAGAGATAGGAGGATGGCTCTTTTGGTTTCAGCTGTAAGAGAGAGATAATGTAGGTGAGGCAGGGAGACAGACATGTAGACAGTCAGATTGGCCAAAGTATGACTCTTTGATTGGTTGTAAATGTTACAAATATTGGATGATTTAAAATCAGACCATAAAAATGGCAATGCACGATTATAGCAAAAATCATAATTGTCGATTATTGCCCTTAATGTAATCACGATTATTACTGCTGATTAAAATATTAAATTACCGTGACATCACAAAGTAAACGTGTGGTTCGAGTAGCAGATTTCAATGGTGGATATGAGCTGCGCCCAAGTTTCTTTTAAGCATTATATTGTATTGTATTTTATATTGTAATAATGTTTGTTAAGGTAAGGCAAATAAAAGTGATTTTAAATGGATATCTATGGTATAGAATACATTTAATTATTGCTAAATTACTGCTTAAATTATTAGTCCACGTACACTAAATAATACGGCATATTCAATATTCAAACTTACCAACAGTCGATTTAAATCGACCAAGTTACTGCATTCAGTAAGCCCTTTGGGGGCGGGACAGGGGACCATTAATCCCGTAAGATCTTCAATTGAGATCTTGTTCATGTAAGATCATCGTTAGATCATTTTTGGCCTCAGTGGTTGCACTTTGGAAATTGAAAACTGTCATTTGCTATCAGAGTTTGTGCGATTTGTGAAAATGTTAAATCTACCAATACCAGCTGCGTGGCAAATGAGTCTTATTAGAGCAGACGCGATAACAATGACGGTGATTCCTGAAAAATGCTATTCATGCCATATTATTTATGTGTTCAACACCTACAAAACACACTTAGAACAGTTAAGCTGAATTATTTTATTGCTATTTTGTACAAATCAAATTCACATTGGCCTACTTATTAACATGAAAAAAACAAAACTGTTATTTCATTTTTAATAAATTGTTCACAGAAATCGAGCAACGCGACAAACTCTCCCATTACAATGACTGCTGTCACTCACTGCAGGTTTACACTGTTTGAGATGAGCTTTTCGACGCCAGCACAATGACGCTCCGCACACTGTTCTGCACTCACGCAAATACTCTCATTAAAAACAAAGCTGTCTAATCGGCATTAAAAATCAATTATTTACACCGCATCTGTGCCTTGATTTGAACAGGATCATTTTAGTTTTGTCGTGTTGCTCATTTTTAGTGTATTTAACATCTACGTTCAAAGCAAGCAGTGCAATATGCAATGAATCCAAAATAATTACAAAGTGCTTTTCGCTCATGTTCTACAGCTTCTTTAGGTGATGTTTCTTCAGTATTCATTTTTGTGTGCCACACAAACGGAGCTAGAACATAAAGCAAGCATCTGGGCATTCAGACGGTTTAAAACTTGCACATTAGGATCAGTTGTTATTTCAGATAGGACGGAGGACTAATCTAAACGGCTCTGATTGGCCATTATATTTCATTGCTCAACGGACATGTTAGTGATTGTTTAGAACACTCAACCGCTGCATAAACACATTGTAAATAGAAACCATTGATGCAACAGGAGCAGATTTAAATTGAACGCTGTAATCGTCAGTTTTCAAGATTACATAATTGTGGCAGCTGTAATCATAATCACGATTAGTTTTTCCATTAATTATACAGCCCTAGTTGAAGATGAAAGCTCTCACTCTCTCTTTCAGATCTTCGCAGTCATGTTCCTCTTGAGGCTGTGTCAGATCTTGATAGCTTGCTAGTATGCTTGAGTGTGCAGTCAAGTTATTGGGCTCATTAAAAGAATTAACAATAGGGATGGACACAAGTACCAACATGATCAGACAGGAAATCAACAAGTTGCTTTCAAAATGTCATGTACCCTGAAATCAACCCAAAATTGCAGAATTACTTACAAGGGCCATCTCCCTTTTGATATTTTTGCATAAATTAATCTGTTTTCCTTTATCTCTTGTGCTACTAATAGTGCAAGAAACCTCATCAGGCACATGCTTTTGTCTCATGGGAATCAGGAAGTAATTGCGTTAACATAAACAATGGTGAGTCGATTCAGAGGTTGCGTTTTTTTTTTTTTTCTCCAAGATTACATTTTTCACTTACCGTTTTATTAATACTGAGGATTCGGACATACTACATTGGCATACTGTTTTTGGCATACTATATAGTAGGGAAGTACGGATATTTGGATTCAGCGAAAGTGTTATCAGTCTGAAAGTACTCTGAACTCATGAAAACACAATAATTGCAACGCAATTGAGACGCATTTTTATGAGATGCACTAACTGTAATTTCAGACTAAAGACTAAATCAGGCCCGCTAACAGCAACAGCTGCTGGACGCACAATTCTGATCTTTTGGTCAGATTCGGATTCGCAATATAGCAGAGAATGCCACAGATCACCGTATTTGACCCACCCTGCCAGGACTGAACAGCATCACTTTGATCTAGACACCTGGATCATCTCTTAAACAGGCAGAACGTGTGCTTCATGACACAGCACATCTGGATATATGCCAGGTTATAGCGCTCTTTAACATAAATTGATTGTTTGATTAATTTGGCTACTGCTGAAATGATCGATTGAAAATGTTCACAAACATATCTTTTAAATAAAATTTATTTTATCGCCTACTTTCATTTGGCAGTAATAGTGAGATGTAAGTTTATAGTTAAGTTAATAGTGAGCTTTGTGAATGAATTAATGAGCCTAATTTACATAGAAAGGAGGTGTGTTTGTGCTGAAATACCGCACGCAAAAGTGCCGCAACTGTTTAGTGAATCTGCCCATCTGTCTTGAAAACACTTGGCTAAAGACATGATGTAATGGTCAAAAATGTCAAACAGACGTTTTTGGCCAAATCGTCTGCAAAATTTGCTTGTGACTCCTGAAAATTTAAGTTTGTCACTTCTGTTATAGAATGTGGTTGTCTCACTCTTTCACAACCCAACTGTGTATGAATTTATTTTTTATATATTTACCACTCGAAACAAGACTGACAACTGTTTTCTGCTGCTGTGATTGAAGCTAGTGATTCAGAAATGGAGGTTGAGCGGAGACTTGTGTAATTGAGCCCAGCCCCTACCAAAAGAGGCGTAGTCCTTCTGACACCCAATATAATAAAATCAATAGGACAAACACATTCATAGACTGTTCTATGAGTTTTTGATTGCATTGTACTGTAAGATGCAGAAAAAAAGGAAACCGTGTCTGTAGTTTTTGTTGGATAAATGGAGTTTGCTTTACATGGCGTCTGCCCAGCCCCCTTCATATGAGACCATTGAGACCTCACAAAAATACAGACAGCCTCTGACTGTCAGAGATAGCGGTGGACCCAAGAGTGAAGGTCTCCCTGGATCTCATGTGTGCTCCCTGAGCAAAGCAGATAGGACATTGAAAAAAGACAGCTCGCTTCAGCCTGCTTCTGTTGCCATGTGAAAAACTGGTATGAAATGTTTATTATTATGAAATGGAATATAATGATTTTATTAATCACGCAACTGAACATGTCCCCAGACTGTAATAAGAATTACTACTACCATCGAAGCAGTTTAAGCTGTTTTAAACATTTTACCACCTATTTTCAGCAGGGGGCTTAAACGACACACAAAGTCCTGTTAAGGCAACACACAGCTGTACGGTAGTGATGGGAAGATTGGATCATTTTACTGACTTGGATCTTTGAGTCTCATTCAGCAAAATGAACGAATCTTTATTCAAGTCATTTTGTTCATTTGAGCAGAATTAAATAATAATTGTACCTTTTCTATAGCCAAAATCCCCCCCCCAACATGTCTACTTACGCAAACAAATTATGAGAAACAGAAAGATTAGGACGACTTGGAAAAGATGACTAGAGAGGTGAACTAATCATTTCTGTTTCCTGTGTGAGCAATGTATAGCTTATGTGGCTGTCACTTGACAAAAGAACGAATGACTCTGACCAAAAGAGTTGAAAGGTGAACTAATAATTTCTGTTTCCTGTACAGCGCCTATGCGGTTTTCACGCAACAAACACATGGAGGTTGCGCAATGTGCATGTGCGGTGTCAAAATGTGCATTGTGTCATTCACAAAATGAACGAATCACTCTCTGAGACTACTCATTCTTCTGAGTCACATAAAAGATTCGTTCAAAATGAACAAATTGTTCATGAATGACCCATCACTACTGTACGGAGAACAAACCAAACCCTGGCTTGCTTGACAGTAGCAACACGACAAAATGAGAACACATTGCAGGGATCTCGAGAGTTTTTCTATTTATGATGCGACAAGCAAGGTGAGACGCATCCTTTTGATACAGGTGTACATTGCCACGTTCTTGGACAAGCCCTTATAATAAATCTATCTTTGACAGATTGATGAGTTCCATTGCAAAATGTATTGCTTTGGACTGTAGGCCAATGATGAGTTCAATAATATACTATAACTTAATGATATGTTGCCTTTTAAAGCCATTTTCAATAAATTTCATTAAAAATTATAACGATCGAGAACCTTAATAATGATGTTGTGTGATATCATATTGAATTTGCAACAGTTGGCAAACAGAGAGTTGTATATTTGGGCGAAGAATTTCCTAACTGGATGAATAAAGGCAACTATGTTATTATGTTAAAAACACTTGCAAGAAAATACAGGTCTTAAAGAGCTAACAGTACTCAATTCAATATTAATAAAGATGACTATAATCTGACAGCAGATGCAATGCGACTTGTTCAACCTCAACATACACACACACACTCACACACACTCACACACTACATAATTAAACATCACACAAACAATGTGGTTGAGAGATGCACTCTATTGAAAGAAAAGGAACATATTTTCAGTTATTAAAAAGCTAAATAGTTAATTACTCTCTATTGTTGTGCAAAATTAACTGACGTAAGCTCTGAATGGCACTCTTGATTGATATTATAATTTCCCTCAACCTTTACACTGGTGAAGTGGAGTCTTTGCAGGTTATGATTCTGCTCTTTTTCACTTCTTTTAGTGTTGTCTTAAAGTAAAAGTTAACCCTAAAATGTATTTTATGTTATCATTCATTCACCCTTCTGTTGTTCCAAGCCCTTAGGCTTTCCTTCTGTGGAACACAAAAAGTGATGTAATGTCCATCCTCAATTAACATTCACTTTCATTAGATCTTTTTCTTTGTACATTGCATATTGTTTTTATCTGTCCCTAACATTCTTCCTTGCATCTCCTTTTGAGTTCCATGGAAAAAATAAATTGATAGGAGTTTGGAATGCCATGAGGATGAGTAAATTATGACAACATTCACATTATTGGGTGAACTATCCCTTCGACACTTCACCTTCAAGTCAAACTATTTTAATCGTGAAATTGCAAAGAGCAAATTCCTCCTTAGACCACCGATAGACCATAGACTGAGCATGTAAAATCAGCAATACCCCCTGCCAGCACACAGCACTTGGCTGCGAGAGGAGATATCTTTAATTCCTGCTTTTAATGAATGCCCTGCAGGAGAAAGAATGGTTACAGTGGTGAAGGGTTTTTTAGTTTGTTCAGAGGAAGGGAGGAAAAGTGAGGAGATCAGGTGTGACCTGTGATGCCTTACTACAGACTTTGAGCTAATGTATTTTATTTAATCCAGAGAACACACACATACACACACTGCAACATTTATGTGCCGGAGGACTTGGCTGACATGGAGCATGATTTTGAAATTTTAAGCCGGTAACATCTTATTTTCTACCACTTAAGGGATTAAATTGTTTCCTTATGAGGCTGAGGTAACAGAGAGTTGAAGAAGGGGTTATAAAGAAGAACTGCAGACTGCTGGCATGTAATGCAAAACCTGGAGTGTGTACTTTCAGATGAATAAAGTGTGACTTGAATCAAAACTTTGTCATCAGTGTTTAAGAATGAGTTTCTTAGGTGAACAGTATTTTCTCTGAGGGCTTTCATAGATCCAGAGACAAGAACCAGAAAACAGGCCCTACAGCAGTGATGTAGTGGTGCTAAGAGAAATTTCACTCTTAAATACTAGATTTTTAATGTGGAGTCTTGGCTGTTCAAAATTTGTGGCAAAAATGCTGTGATATTTTGGGTGTTTGCGATGGCACCACTATGCAGTTGCTAACCCTGCTGGAAAGACCAAATCTGTTTCTCAGTGCTAAGAACACGGTGAAGGACTCCTTGCCAAGCCATCTTGGAAGAACAAACTCGATGGATAGGAGGATGTACTGTAGAATGTATCTTTTGCGAGATTTGAAATGTGCTACCATCTTCATGTCAGCATTTATCAGCAATTTTCCGTCACAGCACATTTGAAGCCAGTGAGAGAAATACTGGCAATATCACACACCAATGACAGCTTATCATCACAACAGTGAGGTTTCGCTGAACTTGTGAAATGTTTAAAGAATAAAGTCTGCTAACACTTGTTTCCTCCATGTTTTTATTACTATTTTAAAATGATGCACAACAAATGCTGACAGAGTTAACGACACAAGAAATGTCCTTCGTCTGTCACCGTAGTACCGGGTTCTTGCCCACAAGTCTGACGCATTCTTGATATTTGGCTTGATCAAGCATACATCTGGGTAATTTTATTAATTCTCTGTACTTGCGTTCCTGTGTGTTGGAATTGAACTTCGGGAGTGGATGATGTGTCAAATGATTCCACGAGAACATAAGAACACAAAAGAATGCACATTGAGAAATAGCCCAACTTAACCAGCATGCAATTCCCGTGCTTTATTGTTTTTTTATGCAAGGTGCTGTGGGCAATTTAGTGCATTGCGATGGGGTTATTATGGGGTTCTGGCTGGTTACTTGCTAGGAGGTTAATTACTGGCCCAAGACAAAAAAGCCCAACCCCAAGTCTATGATATTCTGGTCTCTAGATATGGCTCTTGTCACTCCTATAATGTAAGTCTAGGTTAACGGATATCACATAGAACCAATATGCTGATCTGACATCCTGGGGGGCTTCAGGATGGGACTTTGGAAAGGTGAAGGTCAGTGTTAAGCTTTGGTTTCCTTACTGTGTCCTGAAGTTTGAAACTATAAATCAACAGCCTTCAAATCACATAGCTACCGCTCACACACACACACACAACCTGACATCTGGAGAGGAAGCCGTGCTGCCGAGGTGGGTGGGCAGGAAAAGCAGGATCTCCATTTGACCTTTGATCCTTGAACTATTTCAGATAGGACAGGTGAAAGGGCACCAGCTCATTTATGCTGGAATAAGTTCTACTGAATCCTATTATTTATCGTAATGCACTCCGGGATATGGATAGACCCATCTCTCCAAACCACAAGAACATGCCTGAACTAGTGCAGGGATGCAGGGAGTGTGGAAAAAATGGAGAGTTGTATCTGCCCCAGCATGAGACAATATAAGGCTGTTTGTATGAGTTCTTTATACACTCCCTCTATTTAGGCTGCCTCTAATGTTTCTCTTGTTCTTGCTGGTTGTAGGTTATTTAAGCTTCTACAGCAAGGCAGCATTGTGTGTCTGTAAAGGTATAAAATACCTATGCCTTAACCTTCTCTCTGCATCCCTACCGCTGTCCATCACACAAATCTATCCTCCCTGTGTTCCTTAGCTCTAATTTTCTCTCTTTTAATGGGAGGATAATTGGATGTTTACCTCCTTGAGATCTAGGGCCGGGATCAATTTGTTTGTTGTGTACTGCCAAAACAATGCCGACCCGTCGAGGCGTGTACTCTACAAGACCCCTGAATGATTCCTGTGGTATCTGGCACCTAGACATTAGCTGCAAATCCTTCAAGTCCTGTAAGTTGTGAGGTGGAGCTGCCATGGATCGGATTTTTTGGTCCAGCACATCCCACAGATGCTCAATCAGATTGAGATCTGGGAAATTTGGAGGCCAGGGCAACACCTTGAACACTTCATGTTTTTCAAACCATTCCCGAACAATGTGTGCAGTGTGGCAGAGCACACAGTATCCTGCTGCAGGTGTACCTGGTCTGCAACAATGTTTAAATTGGTGGCACGGGTCAAATTGACGTCCACATGAATGGCCCAAGGTTTACATTTACATTTATGCATTTGGCAGACGCTTTTATCCAAAGCGACTTACAGTGCAATTATTACAGGGACAACCCCCCCGGAGCAACCTGGAGTTAAGTGCCTTGCTCATGGACACAATTGTGGTGGCTGTGGGGTTAGAGCCCTGTGCTTTAACCACTACGCCACCACCAGCAGAACATTGCCCAGAGCATCACACACCCTCCACTGGCTTGTCATCTTCCTACAGTGCATCCTGGTGCCATCACTTCCCCAGGTAAATGCCGTTCACGGCAGTCCACGTGATGTAAAAGAAAACGGGACTCATCGCACCAGGCAACATTCTTCCACTTGGTCCAGTACCAACGCTCACACACCCATTGAAGGCCTGGGCACTCTGAACAGTCTGCGGCTATGCAGCAACTATTAGCAGCAGGGTTCAATGCACAGTGTTGTTACACGTTCCTCCTGTAACCATCATTAAAATGTTCTGTGACTTGTGCCACATTAGACCTTCTGTCGGTTCGTACCAGACAGGATAGCCTTTGTTGCCCTTGCACATCAAGGAGCCTTGGGCGCCCAACACCCTGTCGCCGGTTTTGAGGATTGTCCCTCCTCAGAACATTGTCGGTAGGTACTCACCACTGCTGACCGGGAGAACCCCTCAAGCCTTGCCATTTCAGAGATGCTCTGACCCAGTTGTCTGGCCTTTACAATTTGGCCCTTGTCAAAGTCGCTCAGGTCTTTACCCCTGCCCATTTTTCCTGCATTCAACACATTGACTATGAGAACTGATTGTTCGCATACCATATGATCTACCCAGATCTTGACATGTGGCCTTGTTAGGAGATTATCAACATTAATCGCTTCACCTTTGAATGATCATAATGTTTTGGCTCATCAGTGTATATACTCACTAAGCATAAGGAACACTATGGTCCTAATAAAGTGCCAGATGTGGTCTGCTGCTGTTGTAGCCCATCCACCTCGAGGTTCGACGTGTTGTGCATTCTTTGCTATTCTGCTCACTACAGTTGTACAGTGTGGTTATCTGAGTTACTGTAACCTTTCTGTCAGTTCTAACCATTCGGACCTTTCTCCTTTGACCTCTCTCATCAACAAGGCGTTTCATTTGCAGAACTGCCCCTCACTGGATGTTTTTTGCTTTTGGCACCATTCTGAGTAAACTCTGGAGACTGTTGTGTGTGAAAATCCCAGGAGATCAGCAGTTACAGAAATATTTAAACCAGCCCGTCTGGTACCAACAATCATGCCAAGGTCGAAATCACGTAGATCACATTTTTTCCCCACTCTGATGGTTTCTATAAACATTAAATGTAGCTCCTGACACATATCTGTGAATAACTTAGTGCACAGGTGTTCCTAATAAAGCGCTTGAGTGTATGTCATGAAATGAACTTTTTTTGATCATTTTGATCAAATAGCCGTTTCCATTGAGATTCAAAATATTTAATGCCATAAGTAACATAGTCAAAATAAAAAAATCAATAACGGAACTTATCAAAATAAAATTTTTATTACTGAAGTAGAGACCCGCATTACAGTCGTTGTGATATTTGCAATGCTGCAAAGGTTTTTATTGCAAACAAAATGATCAAAATATATTGTAAATACTGAATATATTGTCTTGCACGATCGCATTAATATTTTATCCGAACCCTTCATCAGGACTATCTAAGGAGTCACAATTCTCAATACAGGCTTAAATATAAATATCTTTCTCCATCTCTCTCACTAAACTTTTCTCTTTCTTTCTCTCCTGCTAGCTCCATTAGTCTCCTACACTTTTTTCATTTTTCCACAAGAGCTCCCCTGGGCAGAAAGGCAATTATGCAGCGGTGTGGTGTTATATTTCATTCCACGAGCATCTTTGCATTATAGCGTACCATTAGAATTTGCTGCTAACAGCTTCATGCCACCCTAGAGTAAGAGAGGGATATGCTAATGGTTTTAGAGAGAAAGGCTGAGCGAGTAGGGGAAATTGGTATCTGTTGGTCAAAGGTGTTTGGGAAGGTCACTGTAATGTAATATTTTAAAGATAAGATTTTTGTCTTCTAAAGCAAAGGGTAATGGATATGAGGGCACCAAGACAAACCCTTATGTGTTAAGACATCCAGTTTAGGCTCAAATGCTTGTTGTCTTTTCAGTGACCTTTGGAGGATAATGAGAGAGCTACAGTTATAAAGTTAGAACTGGCCGCAATCATTGCTGTAAACCACAGGAAAAGTTGCAATGTGGTTATCATTCTACATCAGTTTTCTCCAGTGAAACTGAACTGTCAATAGATAATTATGGTGACCTTGCTGAACTCTGGGCTTATTGTTGGCTGATTTCTTGCTAATCGTCGACTGATCTTTGGGTGATCTCTTTTGGTTAACTAGCTGATAATTATCGATCAATGTCTGGAAAATCACTGGTTTATCTCTGAATATTTCCAGTTGATCTCTGGCTGATCACTGGCCAATGTCTGTAGTTCACTAGCTGATCACGATCAACCTTTTGCTGATCTCTGGCTAATCACTGGCAATCTCTTGCTGATTACTGGCTGATGTCTGGTAGTTTACTAGCTGATCACCATCAATCTCTTGCTGATCACTGGTTGATCTCTAGTAGTTTACTTGCTGATAACTATCAATCTATTGCTGATCACTAGCTAAAACCTGTCTGATTTCTGGCTAATCACTGGCGATGTCTGGGTGATGACTGGTTTATCTCTGGATTTATTCTAGTTGATCACTGGTTGATCTCTGGTTGTTCACTAGCTGATCACAATCAATCCCTTGCTGATCTCTGGATGATCACTGGCTGATTTTTGTTGGTTAACTGGATGAAAACTGGCTGATATCTTGCTGATCACCGGCAGATCTCTGACTGGTCTCTGACTGATTTTAGGCTGATCACTGGCCGTATCTTACTGATTCCAGGCTGTCCTGTTGCTGATACTTGTTGTAACCAGATGAGACTGTTGGTTCCTCTCAGCAAAGGAGGTCTCACTATTTAACACAATTAGCCTTTTTAGACAAAATTGACCATGACTTTTAAGCACTTATTACGAGCAAAGCCTGCATATAAATATGGAAATAAATGGCCTGAAACTGCTACCCTAAATTTTGCAAAAATGCATTTTGGATGTACTGATAGCTAAATTAATTGTAGCAAATTACTAAGTTTGTAAACACAATCTTTTCTCTCTCTCCCTTATTTCATAGAAATCCGAGGTGGTCGTGGTCCTAAAGATGGTCCAGTTCGGCAGCTACCTCTATACGACACCCCCTATGAGCCAGAGGAGAATGGAGGGCACCTGGATGGAGGCCGGTGTTCTCGTGAGAGCAGACTACCCCAGGACGATGAGAGGCCACCGGAGGAGTACGACCAGCCTTGGGAGTGGAAGAAAGATCGAATATCTAAAGCCTTTGCAGGTTCGACCCTATAATGTCTTTTATATATGTGTTAGGGCTGTCAATCTATTAACATTTTAGTCAGATTAATTACATGACCTGCCAATTAATTAATCGAAATAATCAGAATTTATCACATTTGAAAAAATCCCCCCAAATAAAGATACAGATAAATAATTGGGGCTGTCATTTGATTTATTTTTTTATTAATTACATGACGTGCTGATAAATTAATACAATGAATTGCATACCAGTAGGGATGCACAATTCATTAAAACAAAATCTGAATCCTGATATGACCTTGTGTTTTAATTAAATATATAAATAAATAGTCTGCTCACACTGCTCGCTTTAAAGTTTTTGTGCTGTTCTATTCTGTCTGTATTGTTTTAGTGAATTATTCAAGTGTTTCAGAGTGGTTCTGTACTCCACAACTTAAATTTTTGCTCTGTGTCACTGACCACTGAGAAAGCATGAAGGCACATTCCTGACATTCATCTCACCATCCCCAGAGAAGTGGTATGTTATGTACTGCGTTTATGCAGTTTGTTATGATTTGACTTAATTTCAAATAAAAAACTAAGTCCATAGAAATATCCCTTAATCCACAAGGTTAAGTTTTAATAAACTTATTAAAATAAATATATATAATATATTAATATAAAATAAATATCTTCTATACAAGTTATTAACAGTAATTAATTAACAGTAATTAAACCATTCACAAATTCATACAAAACATAGCCTAAATGTATTAAAATACACAGAACTAAGAATATCTTAAGAGAAAATGACAACATTAACATATCTCAATTGTAATTATTTAAATTATATTTAAGCAGCAGGCTAAATGCATATATTATGTGCATTTTGCTGTATTAATTTGATTGATTAATCAATCAACTGTTAAATATTAAAGATGATGATAATTATTGTAATTATCAATGTAATTTGTAGAATTACAATATTTCACTAATTATTATTTTTATTTTTTTTTTCCCCTCTTCATTTCACTATTTTATTTATTTATATGTTTGTGGTTGAAAAAGGTCAGTCTTTTGTTCTTTTTAAGAAGACTAAAGTGTGAACCTTCAAAGGGTGGCCTAAGTCTAAGAACATGGGCAATACATTACCACATTTTTGTCAAAAGTAATCAAAATTTTTTGGTTTGTCATATTCCAATTTTTGTTTGGTCATGTTCAAATCACATTCGCAATATTTTTTTAAATAGTCGCAATATGATGGATAATTTTTGTCCAAATCTTGCAGCCCTACATACTAATATTGACGGAAAAAAGGCCCCCAAATAAAGGTCATGTAAAATAGTGAAATAATTATAAATGTTGTCATTTAGATGATTCATATACATCACATCATATTTTGGCAGCAGACAAATAAAGCATTTAGACAATACAAAAAGTGGCAATATTTTTTGTTTTATTTCATTATCATTGAACATAACCTTTATTATACTCTTTGCTCTATTTTTAATTGTTGGTCTATGTACTCATCACAGCATCCTAAAAACACAACACTTGTGACTAGAAGTGCTGAAAACTAGTGAGACGCTCCAAAAAGTCCATCTTGTGCATAAGTTAAACTTTAAAAAAAAACGTGTCTCGATAATTGCTGAGATGGCGGGAACATTCCTTTTTTTGGAATGTACATACAGGTTGGGGGCATGATTAATTTCTTTAATGTTTTTTTACATGTTACTTTATGAATAATTAAGGATGTGTTGATCCAATACCTGGATCGGTATTGGCTTCGATACTGAAGCTTTTAGACGGATCCTGTGTGTTAGTCATGTTCATTACTGTCAATCTCCAAAAATAACATAAAAGAACCATAAAAACACCATTAAAGCAGTTCATATGACTCGTGCATTTTATTCAAAGTTACCTGAAAATGTGTGATTTAGCTCTGTGAATAAAAAGAGACTGTTTAATATGTAAATATATAGTATGTGTAGCACGTTAGTAATTGGTTCTGCTCTGTTGACACAAACTCACGCACAGGCTGGTGATTCACTCGTGGCTATTTTTAGCCTTCACAGTGGTGCACAATATTTAAGCGCTACTCAAGAACAGCATCTCAGATGTAGATGCTCAATAGTTCGGTTCACTTATAATATGCATTTAGTACGGCACCGGAGATGCATTTTACCAGAATTTGAATAAGAAGCGAATTAAACTACTGTGAACTTGCCTACAAACAGACACATACAGGACTTCCTGGAGAGTTTAGAATGTCAAAATAAAAGCGTGATGGTTTAAAAAGTGCTCGATTTAAATATATTACTGTTGTATTTAAAATTAAAAGTCAATCATAATAATATGAATAATAATGTATTATTATTCATATTATTTTTATTGTCATCATTAGTATTTGTTTACAATTTATAATAATATTTAAGTTGAATGGGTTCCAAAAAATAACTTTGTGAATGTAAAATAGACTGATGTCTTACAACTAAATTTAACAAAAAAAAAGATCTGAATCATTTAAAGTCCAGATCCAAGTTGAAACATTTTTGGGGAAAAAAAGGCAAAAATAAAACACTGGTTTCTTTTCTACTGAAGACTGGAATTACTGTTAATTTTCTGCTACATTATCCAGTATACTAGTTAATAATAAAGTGTTTCTAAATAAGCTAAATTGAAATAATGTGTAGTTAGAGGTTTGTGTTTCTTTACATATTAAAGAGTATTCACAATTAGTTCCACACAATAATGTGAAGATATTCTAAACAGATATTTCCGATATCGGAATCGGATCGGAAGAGAAAAAGTTGTATCGATGCATCCTTACAAATAATTGCACTAAATTAACAGGTTAGATTGACAGCCCTAATATTTGTAATATTTGCCCACATGCTTTTTTTTGCAGTTTACAGTACACTGAGTGTTTAAGAAATACTGAACAGTTGTATTAACGATGTACAACTTCTATTATAAGTTTCACAAATTCACAAATATAACAAGTCATGTGCCTGGCACTGTAGCATTGGGTTGCCAGTGGTGGTGGGCAGTGGTGTGGAGTAACTAACCAATAGTAGCGGCGCTACTAACTTTAACTACATTTTTCAGTAGCCTGCAAGTAGCTCAACTGTTTTCAGAACTCTGTAGCTTTCCAGTAACAAGGTACTTTTTCTAACGTGTAGTGGGTGTAACTTGACAAAAGGCTACATTGCAAGTTTTTATGTCACATTGTATTGTATTGTACACATCGTGTTCTACAACCAGACAAACTGAATAATCACACACTCTCAAAAAATATCCCAAAACACGCTCTCCTAAAATGTCCTTTCTCTTGTCGGTAACATTGGAAAGTCTGATTCATTTTGGTGAATCGGTTTGTTTGGATGATTCATGTAAATGAACTGCTTAAAAAAATCTATTCATTTGAGTCTCTGCACAGCATTTTTTTGCTCAATAAAACACAATATAAAAATTAATATCAAAATAAACAATACAAAATCAAACCGAATACAAAAATAGATTAATCAGTAAAGCTTTCCTGAAATAATACGTTTTAAGATAAGATTTAAATGCACTCGAGAAAAAAAAAAAAAAAAATGTAATAAAAGTGAACTTAAGGAAAACTGATTAAATTATAAATCAAAAACTAGTTTATTTGAATTAATTTGATAAATTCTTGTTATACCAACCTAAATTCATTTAGACACATGTACTAGATAACAATTTGTCAAAGTCCTCATTTTAATTTAAGTTACGACAAAATAATGTATACCACTTCCTTTTATTTTTGTCAAACATTTGTTGTTGTTAATGCAATAAGCCGTGAGCTTGTATTCTCCGGAATAGAGGACGACATCATGCCGGTTAGTTTTGAGTCAAGCTTTCCAACCAGCCATGCAGGTTCCTTAACATCCAACACAAACAGTGATAGTGACACTCAATTTTATTTTTCTTAATTTTTTTTCGAAAGAGAAGCACTCGCACGACACAAAACCCAAAGTTACAACACCACCAGTGTAAATACTGCAATAAATAGCAAATATTAAGACATTCATTTGCAGTTTTTATCACATGTACATCTGGTAATGACCAATGACAATTTTTGAAGTTGTCCTAACACAAATGGATTAAGTGAATTTCCCTTTTACAAATAAAATTGATTGCTCACAATAAAATTAAGTTGTGACAAAAAAATAAAAAAAATAAAATAATTGTTTTGCATTGGTTCATTTTAAGTAACTAAATTCAACATAGAGCAACAATTAATTATTTGAGTGTATGCTAACAGTCTGTGCTTCTCTAATATCAACTTGTTGTGAGATCCACAATTGTGGAGCATAAGAAGGAAAAAGCCCTGTCACTCATAGAGTGAAAACGAGCCATTTTGGGGTTAAATTAATTAAAAGATTAATTGATTGTTGTTTAATTACTTTAGTTAGGAGTAGCTTGTAGATTGGCAAAAAGATTCAGTAGTAGCTCTCCTAACTCTGGTGATGGGATCTCACACTTTAGGGAATAATTGCTGAAGCATTTCCCTTGCAGTAAACGTTTTGAATGAGTAAATAAGTACATTTTAAAATGCACACTCTATATGACCTTAGCAGTTACAGTATCCACCTATTCAAAAGGAATGCTGGGAGTTTTTTTTTTTTTTTGCTCAACATTTCTCTCTCTGAATGCTAAATACTTTGTTCCTCAGTAATGACTTTGGGAACAGCTCATTCCCAGTTCCTAACTCTCCTTGTGGCCTACTTTTGGCTGCAAACAAACATCCTTTTTGTAAATAAGTGTGTGTGTACTGAAATGCTTTCTCTTTCCTACCTGCAATTCTATCTGGAGGTGTCAACAGAGGGAATTGTCTATGTCTGTCACTTTGCAGGGTGAGAGTAGGTGCCGCAGGTGTCATTAGTATATTTGTGCGTGTGAGTGTGTGTGTGAGAGAATGTGTCAGCCTTTGCTGAAAGTTAACTTGGTGTGGCACAAGAACTCATGGCTAACTCAGGCATAACTAAACATGGCTGTTCAAAAAAGTTGTTTTTAACACAAGCCAAAATTTACGGAATAAATCCTTGCATTGATTTTTCTTCAGTACATGACCATTTTAAGTTGTGTTTTATTGGTTTTAAATTCTTGAAAGGTGTTTCCTTCTTTCCTTTTCCTATATTGTTTCTTGTTTGTCCCTGGGACAGCACTGCTTTGTTATGACTGCATTAGTAATGAGGACTCAGCCAGAGGAGCAACCAGAAAAGATGACAACATCTCTAGATCCCCTAAAGGTACTGTTGCAGTTGGGCTGATTCTCATCCTGTCTTGCTCTTTTATCTATGCTTGCATTTATAAATGTATTATCTTCATTGAAGTGTTTTACTTTTTACAGCTCACAGTGCATCTCTCATTGGTTGGGAAAAATGATGCACCAGACTCACACCATTTGTTGAGCCAATGTTGCTAGCTGGCCAGGATGCTCAAACAAATGATGCAATGTTTTGAAAGTGCCACTGTGTTTTCATTTTTGGGGACTAAACTTACCAATGATTTAATTTGCATATTAAACTAGGATATGAGAAGTAGTATTTACATCATCTTTACAACAATATTCCAGGTTAAATACAACTTAATCTATATCGACACCATCTGTGACATGCTGTCAGTAATTAGGAACCAATGCAAATTCCACTGATAGGACGTTTATCTACCTAATTCCACCTCAAAAGGACAATTTTGGCAAGGGATCTCCAATTTTGTTGATGATCAATATTGTTTTTTCAATGCCGTTATCTAAAGAGCACAGTAGCTGATGGTCAATTTAATGACAGCAAGTTAGAGCACAACATTTCTGAAAGGAAAAGGACTGAAATGAAAGGATCACTTACACACAGTGAGCACTTTATTAGGAACACTATGGTCCTAATAAAGTACCCCGACATGGTCTTCTACTGTTGTAGACCATCCGCCTCAAGGTTTGATGTGTTGTGCATTCTGAGATGCTATTCTGCTCACTACAATTGTACAGAGTGGTTATCTGAGTTACCGTAGCCTTTCTGTCAGCTCGAACCAGTCTGGCCATTCTCTGTTGACCTCTCTTATTAATCAGACATTTCTGTCTGCAGAACTGCCGCTCACTGTTTTTTTTTGTTTGTTTTTGGCACCATTCTGAGTAAACTCTGGAGACTGTTGTGCGTGAAAATCCCAGGAGATCAGCGGTTACAGAAATGCTGAAACCAGCCCGTCTTGCACAAAAATCATGCCACAGTCAAAATCACAGTGATCGCATTTTTTCACATTACGATGGTTGAGGTGAACATTAACTGAATCTCCTGAACCCTATCTGCATGATTGTATGCATTGCACTACTGACACGTGATTGGATGATTAGATAATCATATTAATAATTAGGTGTACAGGTGTTCCTAATAAAGTGCTAAATGTGTGTAGTTTATATACTACAGTATTAACTAAAACATCGAAAACAAAAAAGGGCCAATTTTTTGGAGAGTTTAAAGGCAGAAATGTGAAGCTTATAATTTTATTAAATTACTTTCATTATTCTATTAAAACCTGTGTATTATTTGAACTGTTAAGTTATTATGGTCATTTTAGGGTTTATGGTGAAAATTGGATATAAATTTACACAGAAGGTTATTAAGCAATTTTATCACACTAAAATTATGTTGACATGCATATTGTTTATGTCTTTTAGCTATAGTTTTTAAGCATATTTTATCGTTTACTGACTGACCCCATTCACTTCCATTGTGTCTCACTGTAACCCAGAGTCTTGCATTTTTTAAAGAAAATGAATTATAAATCGGGAAAAACAAATTTGGCAATCAGCATTATGTCACAAGTACTGTCGATCTGTCAAGCTTAATTTGTACTGAATCCGGAATATTCCTTTAAGTGTTCTATGCATTAATATTAGATATGTGTGAGTTTGCAGCCTGTATTTGAACAGTTATAATCACATATTTTGTTAATTCATTTCACCATGAGGCTCACAGCAGATATTTTCTCCATTGAGGGGATATCAAAGTGCTATGTTGTCAATAAGACAGACACATCTTTGAAAGACTGTATTATTTCTTACAAGTCTTTGTCCTGCTTTTTTGATGGCTTATTCCCCTCACTGATGCACTAGTTTTCTATATTGATAAAGCCTGCTTTGATGCTTTGTTTCTGTAAAGAAGAAGAGCAATCGGAAATCAGTCAGAAGGCATCTGGCTTGCAACCAGATCCTTTCAGAAGTAACATAACCTTCCCAGGGACCCCTTAAATTTTTCTAAAATAATTACTTAAGGAACTTAAAACATTAAAGAAAACCTTTTGAGAGCTCAACTCAATGGCCTGCTATTATAAGACTCAAGCCCTGATTTCCACAGGTAGAAAGGTCATGATAAGGCCATGACATCAGAAAAACGCTGTGGGCTTTACACTTATTGGTGTCTTTGTGTAAATGAAGGCTTTGCGTTATCATCAGTTGGGCATACAGCGCTTAAGGGTGAGGTCTTTACCCTCCACAGGTTTCGGATGAATCTGGGTCACTGTCTGTTGAAGACGTTTACATTGCATTTGCATTTTGCTAGTTTTTATTATTGCATGAATAATGTAATATTCACAGTTTGTATTTCTAGTCCTCCATGCCCTGCCATTTTTTGCATGCTAGGATTTGTCTTATTTACATACTGAGTTTGTCTGTCAGCTTGTAAAATGCAAATACTTGATTAGGATAAATGCACTTGGTTGCGAAACTGAGGTGACTGTAAGAGACGCAGACCAAGTGGGGGAAATATTGCACTTAGCATAAATAAGTGTTTTAGTTATTACTGAGCACTGTGGTTCATATACATTTGTATTTCATGAATCTTCGTTTGGTATAATAAAATGTACACCAAAATCACTGTCATGTGCCGCAGTGGATTTGATTACCTGCAATGCTTATAACATGCGCTATTTATTTACCGCTGCATTAATCCACTTTCGCTGTGTGCATGTGGGGTGGAGTATATTCACTCATGGATTTATCAACGAGGTGTTTTCAGTTGGATGCAGATATGTGCTTGTGTAGGTCACTGGAGGGTTATGCACTTGCATGCCACCTAATTAGTCATCTGGTTATCTCACCTCTCTTCACACACAAACATACACGCACACACACACACACACACACACACACACACACACACACACACACACACACACACACACACACACACACACACACACACAGACAGACAGACATCAACACACCAGATATAGTTATAGGGTGATTGATGAGCTAAGTGTAAATGCAAGGTCACATTAAAGAATGAGTGTGTGGTACATGCTTGTCTATAAAGATAATGCACACAAACAGAATTGCCAATAAAGCTCCTTTCCCTTTCAGAGTGTCACTTTACGTAGTTTGACTCTTTGCTGGGAAAATCCGACGAAATGCAAAAGTAAAATGCTGGTCAATATAGAGTGGCCTCAAAAAATTATTAAACATTGAAGTAAAACACTGGTGGCCAGAAATTTGGAATAATGTACATATTTTGCTCTTATGGAAAGAAATTGGTACTTTTATTTACCAAAGTGGCATTCAACTGATCACAAAGTATAGTCAGGACATTAATAACATGAAACATTACTATTACAATTTGAATTATTTATTTTTTTAGAACTTCTTTTACTACTTCAGAGAGTTCTCATCAAAAAATCCTCCACTTGCAGCAGTGACAGCTTTGCAGTTCCTTGGTATTCTATCTGTCAGTTTGTCCAGATACCCAGGTGACATTTCACCCCACGCTTCCTGTAGCACTTGCCATAGATGTGGCTGTCTTGTTGGGCACTTCTCACGCACTTTACAGTCTAGCTGATCCCACAAATGCTCAATGGGGTTAAGATCCATAACACTCTTTTCCAATTACCTGTTGTCCAATGTCTGTGTTTCTTTGCCCACTCTAACCTTTTATTTTTGTGGCATTTCTTTGCAGTTCTTCCCATTAGGCCTGAGTCTTCTCTTTACTGTTGTACATGAAACTGGTGTTGAGCAGGTAGAATTCAATGAAGCTGTCAGCTGATGTAAGGCATCTATTTCTCAAACTAGAGACTCTGATGTACTTATCCTCTTGTTTAGTTGTCCATCTGGCCTTCCACATCTCTTTCTGTCCTTGTTAGAGCCAGTTGTCCTTTGTCTTTGAAGACTGTAGTGTACAACTTTGTATGAAATCTAATATTGACGTTAAGACATGCATACTGTGGCAACTCAACAACAAGCACAAAGACAATGTTAAGCTTCATTAAATGAATCAAATAGCTTTCAACTGTGTTGAAACAAATTAGCAATTTAGCATGATTATTTAAGGACAAGGTGTTGGAGTGATGGCTGCTGATTTTAGGCTAAATATATAGTCATAATCCGTTATCTACCAATCATTCATAAAATGACAGACATGAATTTGTATTCATGTCTGGTTTTGAAACATTCTGAAGATTCTGCATCTAGAGCACATCCTTGATGTGTGATTAGTGGGAAGGTCAGTGTTTGGAGGTTCATGGGGTATTTAGTCGCTGAACATTTTCTCTCAGTGAGTTCTAGGTGTCAGATGCTTCCCTCTGTCTGTCAGAAGAGAGTCATCCTTATAACACTGCTGTGGTGTGATAACCGGCTTCTGTCATGGAATGCACACACACACACACACACACACACACACACACACACACACACACACACACAGCAGATCAAATGGTGCTGTCACAGGGCTTAAAGCTGCCACTTCAGAGGCAAAGATGCCAGAGGGCTTATCTTCATACACACACACACATGCACATTTCTGACCCCTGTGCTGCCCGATACCCATTACAGTCAAAGAGCATGCACACTGTATACAAACACATAGGGTATTCCCACACCAACTATTATAGAGCCCTCAGAGTGATTCATATCCACAAACTAGTGTTTGCACTGACTAGTCAATTAGTTCTGCCACTAGTCAATGTGTTGAATTGTAAATGACTAGTTGTGGAGTAGATGATTTCAGTCTCACTGGTGTTGCACAGTTTATGTTTAGTAATTTGCATAATGTTAACATTCACTTGCCAACTAGTCGACTACTTTTCTGGAGAACGAACTGACTAATAAAAATACAACCTAGTCTCATAGAAAGAACTTTACTATAACCAAAAGTTTGTTTTTCGTGCTGCTCTGCATTCTGTTCTACGTTTTGCTGCAGTTTCCTGGTAAAATTAATAATAGAGGCAACTGTGCATTTTATTAACTTTCACACATCACTGGTACTACTGTATAGCTGTTTAGGACTTTATAAACACTTATTTTTCACTCTATTACTCACACCCTACTTTGTTATTATATGAAAACAGTTTTACTCTAATGCATCATTTGAAAAACAATATATTTTAATGTTTGTATCACAGACCCACCAACATTTACACACTTATTCCAGTGTGATTGTCTTGTGCTGTAGCTCTACTCATAGAGTGCTACATTTTGGACTTGGAAACAGAGCTTCAAACCCATCCAAGGACGTTCGAAGTGAAAGTGAAGTGAAAGTTCTATTGAAGTGACATTTGGTTGCTTCAGTAAATATGCTTTGCATGTCGAATTTGCTTTTAAAACGCTATCAGTTAGGTTTAGGCATAGGCCAAGGGTAAAGATATCTGTTTTTTTTTTCATCTCTCAAGACACTATTGGTTAAGTTTAGGTTGGGGAGGAATGCTTTATTAATAAAAACATCAATGTAATATTCGCCTTAAAAATCTTGTCCGATTACATCATTATTTCACACGATTTTGGTGTCACCCGCTGGACATTTCACTGGGAAACTGCAAGCTAACATGTTAAGCACGTAATTTTGTTTTGCTAAAATTTTGCAGCTGTCACATACATTTTATGAGACCAGGCTGTAAAGATGAGTAGTCGTGTAAATTCTACCCCTCACACACAAATCCACACATTCCCTCACCTGGCTCAATCCCTTTATATCTCTTTCATCAGATTGTATCCAGCAGTGTGGAGAAATCTGTCTTGAGTTTTCTATCTGTGGTCAAACAGTTTCTCTCAAACAGCTAGCACAAAGTTTTCTGACTTATTTATCACAGATGGCAGCTGTGAAATGCCACAGAAACTGATGTGAGCTGTTCAAAAAGGTGCTTAATGTTTCTAATTGTGCCTAAGGCGTAGGAAACACACTTTACATTTCCACTGCTCAATGTATAATTGCCTCACACCCCCATGTTATGAATACGCATGCAATTTTTAGACAGCATTAACCAGAACCTGATCAAGAGGCTCCCTAACAGAACGATTGCTTTGCCGAGTCACATATAGCTTGTGAATTTAGTGTGACTGACTGCTTCATTAGGAAACCTTGGCAGACAGCTTCCTGAAGATGAGTAGACTATTGAGGATGTTATTGAGTCAGTGCAACATCTATGCAAATGGTTGCTGCTATTTTTGAGACTTCTTAGAATTGCTAAGAGAGACATTATAGACCAGCAATGCATCTTTACAGATGTGGCAAAATTATCAGTGTTGTCAAATACTATTATCTCTAACTTTGTCTCTCATGTCATCCTGGCAAAACAGCTTTGCAGAAGCTCATGCTTCAGTATATCAAGCGTGTAAGCATTAAGAGAGTGTAATATTTGTGTCGTATCATACAATCTCTTTAGATGGTTCACACGGCTTCATCTTGCCTAAAGCTTGATTTTGTCTAAAATGTGTGAGGGTTTGTTCTACTTGAGCTCTTAATTAGGTCTTCCCCAAGAATAAATTGAAGTGCAAAATGGAATCTATTACTTTTGCCATTTACATCGGCACAGTTCTGGATTAGCCAACGGCTGGCAGCTCAGCTGAAAGATTGCTTTCAAATCCGGATTCTGGAACATGAGATAAAATCCTGCCTGCCTGAGTGACTTCAGCCCAAGGGAACTCTGGGAAATTGAAGCAGATTTTTTGTGCAGAATGTTCCCCTAAATTTGGTTCAGGCTGGTTCAAGGAAAGGACAAGAAATAGACACAATGGGTAGCACTAACTCATCAACTCAAAGCTGTGCCATATTGGAGGGCTCAGCCAAATTTCAAACTGTGACTGAGAGTGTGTGTTTATGTGTGTGTGTCATTGTGTATATATATATTTATCTGAGGCTTGTGCTTGTAATATTGAAACACTTCTCCCGCTTTTATAGAATTGGCTATTATATGTTGACTGCGGGCTGCAAGTCTTTGATAGTAATTTGGTAAAATTAGCTATAAGAGTGTGCATAAGTGTGTCAATCAAAGGAGCAGTGTGCAAGTGGTGTTGTAATGGGTGTTATTGTGTCTTTGCAATCATAAAAGCATTTATTTTTGAGAGTTAATCTCCAAAGCCAAATGATGCTCAAGAGTCTGCATGATCCCGCTGTTCCTAGTTCTTGCATTTGAAGGTGTTTTAACTCTTGCGTCTAGAGATGCACAAATTTATTGGCCAAACCTTGGTATTAAAAGCAATTATTTGCACTGTCCAACATTGGCCAGATGTTTAGAAATGGCTGATGATCAGGGCCAACTGTGGCAGAAAAATTTGTCGGTCAGTTGGCCTACAACTCCTTTCTTACGTTTGTGAAAGAAAATGTTGTGTGTGGAAATACTTTAAATTAGTTGACAGCGACAACAGAGTTGCAATTTGTAAGCTTTGCACTAATAGAAATTCACAAGATGGAACTGCCATTATAACTTTTAACACGACTAATATAATTAACTTAAAGGTTGACAAAGAAAGGAGTTTGTTAAAGCTAAAGTGGAGACTGCTTCAGCTAAAAAGAGACAAGCTTCATTATGCAGAATTAAGTTAATGTTAGTTAAGATCATTCAATTAGCTGACTGATATGGCAGCGGTATTGGACTACTGACAGTTATCGGTGTGGATGCACCATCGCATAAATCTTTTCAGTTATAGGTGCTTTTGCACAAGAATAACAGTCAGCCATAATTCATTTTAAATTAACAGAAGTGTTTACCAAGTACTATTAAGGTGGTCATTTGATCTCAACATGTCAGAGCCTAGGGAGGCAACTCAATCCATGTTAATAAAACCAGCGGCGACACTTTATAATAAGGATTTATTCGTTAACATTAGTTGATTGCTTTAGTTAACATTGACTTACCATGAACAATACATTTACAGCAATTATTCATCTCGATTAAAGTTAATTTGAACAGATAATAATAAATATTTTACATTTAAAATTCAAGAACTTCAATCGTGGATCAGTATTACCAACAAAAAATATGATTGATCACGATTGTATCTAGTGAAAGCCTCAGTCAACATCCATTCATAGTGAACAAAAGTAATATATTCCTATCGTAATCTCTTAACTGTCGCGTGCCAATCCGGTTAAACCCTCGAGTCATCATTTACACAGAATACTGAAAAAGATTTTCGATTGTGTTTTGTGTGGAGTTTACATATTTTTCATATGCTGCTTACTCTGTCATCTCCACAGAAACAGAATAAGTGGCTCATCGCACCCCTATTCTGCAAGATATCAGTACTGGTGTATGGTAAGCTGTCAGGGCCAAACAGGTTTGGCGTTATGCGAATGGGAACATCAAGTTAGCCCAGAACGCTTTATTAACATACACGTTTTTAGCTAACTGAACCACAGGCTACAAGCGAACCATACTCTGACCACCTCCTGAGATCGTTGGAAGTGTTCACATATGGGTCAGAAATCCTGCAAACAATGCTCAGACATCCTTAGACCTAACATCACCTCCTACTCCAGAGATCATGTTTACCAACAGAGTCATTTGGCATCAGGGATTCTGCCAAGGCTGTAAATGCACTAATTCCCGCAATATGCTGCATTACCTCAAGGCCAAGTGCTGCTCAAAATAACTCCTCTATCGATGAAAAATATAAACAGCTTTTTGGCACAACAGAAAAACTGTTTGAGTGACTGCCTCTGAAGTTCATCTTCAGTGTGGTGGAGCTGATATACACAATTAATCTTATCTGTGTTTCAGCTTATATGTGTGACCTGTATGGATTTGAAACTCTGCCTTCCTACAGGGACAAGAGGCAAAGCTCCCCTCTCCCAAAACAATTACACCCTAATCTGCTGGAAAAAATGAGAATAAGTACTTTAATCAGGCTGCCGGCAGGCCTCTACTTCACCCTACCCTGGAGGAAGTTATTATAGTTTCTGTCAAAGAGGCTGACCCCACTCTCATCTGCTAGATCGGGTCCATTCAGCAAAAAGCGAGCAGATAATAGCAGCTCTGTCAACTGCCATTATATCTCGCCCCTGTTGAACAATGGCTGTCGTGGTGATCGTTCTCAGAAGAGCGATTGCTGGCAGTCTTGCTCTCGAATAGGCAGCTGTTCTTACTAAATATTCCAATTTCCCTCTCAGAAAACTTCTAGACCAAATAGCCCCATTCTTTAACATAGATCAGTGGTTCACAACTGGTTGGTAATGACCAAAAATTTGTCACGAACATCAGGGACAAATGATGGTAAATTAAATAAAAAAATGCAACTTAGCATATAATATTGCATAGTTAGAACAGCAAAATAAAAAAAGGCTTCAAAAATTAACTTTAAAAGGAGGGCGAAAAGTGTTTCCATTAGGGTTACACCTATATGGAATTTTTGGGCTGATACCGATTCTTCATCCAGAAATGTGCCTAAATTACAGATGGATGCTGATTTGAATGAGAAATAAATTACACATTTACATAAAATAAAATACACTTGCATAAATTGGTCATTGCCCATTTACATGAGTATTTACGGTAATCCGGATGAATCTCTCCCTCAGTAGTATCTCAGTTGCTAACGTAGAGAGAATTACACATTTCTTACAGATGCAATGCATTAAACCAAAGTGTGCCCATGTATTAACAGCATGTAACGAACATTAAACAGCATATCACAAAATATAAACCCTTATCTCTGTATACATGGTGTAATATTAATGCCGGCAGCCAGACTGCGAGTGCAGCGGTGGTTTGTTTGTGTACGTGCATTGTGCATATGCATGTCTCATTCACAGATGCTTATTACAGTGCTCATCTTTAACATTTCCACTGTATAACTTATGAAATGTGATCGCAATTATCATAATGGGAATAGGTCTCTGGCTGAAGGAAAGAAGCTACAAGCAAATAAACTAACAAATTATTGCCACAAAAATCTGCGGTAATTTCAGTATCAGCGCAATAATAATATATACGTTTTTCCCAGTTGTCTGCCAATAATATATCAGCTGCCGATATATTGTGCATCCCAAGTTCCCAGAGTCGAATGTTATGCTTCCAGTTAAACAACACTGATTTTGGGCTAAATCAAAACTATCCAGTTAGAAGCTAGCAAAATTAGTCAGATGCCAACATGGAGGCATCCTCAAACCATGAACAAAACTATACAAGGTAAAAGTAAATACAACCTAGACTACATTTATGATGAGTTAATTTGCAACAAGGATTAACATGGTTTGAGCATATTTTATGCAGTGAATTATTGACCAAATTGTATAATAAATAATTTTAGTTTTCTCCACTTGCTATCCAATGTAAAATGCAGGTCCAGAAGCTATTTGAGGACTGTTGATGTAGACCACAGTGATGCGTAAGCAATTCCCATCTAGAATCAAGGACGAGTTCATAACCGGGTGTTTGAGCACATTGGAGGAGTTTGTTTATCAGCTCATAAAATGTACTGTGGTCTGACAGGGCAGCCAACAAACTGGCAGCTTTATTTGGGATGCTGTGGCAGTTTAGGTAGTTTTCTTGTCAAATACTGAAAGCAGGCAATGCCAAATGAATCACAAGTGTGCTTTTGCCTGCTTTGAAATTCACTAGCACTGCTCAGAGTGTGAAGGAGACCCGTGTTTGAATCAAATCAGCCTCGGGGAGAACTTTTGTTTGTGTCTTGTGTTTGTTTTGGATTGTGTGTCGTGCCGAGCTCTGTTTCTGTCATAATTTCGACAGGGAAAGATGCAAGGAAAGCGAAATAAAGGGATTTGTTCCATGTTTCATTAATACAGAGACACAGCTTGGGGCTTAGGTGACAAGTGATATCTCATTTCTTGTACACTGAACTCTCTGTGCACCTGCTCTCACTCCATCATTGTTTTTTTGTTTTTTTTTTAAATTAGTGCAGCAAACATGAATGTGTTTGCTGATCAGTGTAAAGAGTCAAGATTCAGAATAGCTTGCACCAATAAACCACAGTTGCCACAAATGATTACCATGATATGGTAATCATTTGGCTCCATGGTTTCCATCGGATGCCATCACTGTACCATGGTAGTGCCACAAAAAAGTTTTGTAAGAGTATGCAATTAGGTCAAGCAGAGTGAATGTTTCTTCTTCATTTAGCTTCTACTTTATTTAATTTCCTAATGTGCTGTCATAAACCCATAGTTAGAACATTTGCTCAGTGTGCTCAGGTATTCTGCCACGGGCTATTCTCTGTTGAGGAATAGATTGTGTTTCTCATTGCTCTTTTTGTTGTAATTTATGTTCTTGAATTTATGGTGTGTGTGTGCGTGCGCATGCGTGTGTGTTTTTAAGATGAAGTTTCTTTTCTTGGGCTTTACTTAACAATTTTTGGTTTGTGAACATAGCCGTTATTCCAACTGGCTAAGGGATCTCTTAGTAGATTTGGGATGAAGGGTCTGGCTGCAGCTTTGGCTCTTTTGCCCACTAATTACCCACTATTACCCACTACTTGATGACCAACCCAAAAATGTAGGCCAAAGAGTCCAAAATTGGCTTGGCATGATTATTTGTTTGTTTGGTTGTTTTATACTGCACTCAAATGATACTGTATTCATAAAATGTTCTATTGAATGATTGTTTGTCCCATTTGATGAATTCTTGGTTGGTTTGTGGGCTCATCTGCTCTCTGTTCTCTTATGATATGGAGCCGCTTGTCTTGTAAATTAGTGGGCTATTTTCAAGAATAGATTTACTATAAAAAATGTTCTCTAGATGGGTTTGACTCAGCAATATGCTGTTCAGTCCAGGAGAGCTGTATTACTTGAGAGAGGAAGAGAGACGTGTCTACAGCCTGATCTCATGAAATTTACATGACAATGGCAACATTTTTATAAACCAAAGTTATATACTTCATTACATGTTTGGCTGCAGTTTCCCAGTGAAATGTCCAAAATAGAGTGAAATCATGTTGTAATTAGACAAGATTTTTAAGGTGAATATAAAATCATCCTTGCCGCAAACCAACACCTAAACCTAACTGTTAGTGTTCATAAATATAAAGGAGAGGTTAACAGAACAGACATTCTTACCCTTTACCTATGCCTAAATCTAACCGATAATGTTTTAAAAGCAAATTCTACATGAAAAACACGTTTACTGAAGCAACCGCATCATGTTGTGTAGCTTCTACGGCACTTTACCTTCACTTTCGTTTCGAGCATCCAGCCATAGTACCTGTGATTTGTGTGAAAGTGAATAAAACGCACAGTCATTGAAGCACATCTACATTTACATTAACATTTATGCATTTGGCAGATGCTTTTATCCAAAGCGACTTACAGTGCACTTATTACAGGGACAATCCCCCCGGAGCAACCTGGAGTTAAGTGCCTTGCTCGAGGACACGATGGTGGTGGCCATGGGGATTGAACCAGCAACCTTCTGATTAACAGTTATGTGCTTTAGCCCACTACACCACCACCACTCCATCTGGTGTTAATTTCACCAGGAAATTTATGTAGAAAACGTAAAAAGCGGCAAGTAAACCTCAGTTTGCTAAATTTTGTTATAGTAACGTTCTATAATTCTATGAGACTTGGTTGGAATTGTAAGACTACACTGAATGTATCCTTCATGGAGAAGGCAGTTCTACAATGCACTGTGACAACCTCAGTGAAAATAAATTCAAGATTGTGGAAGAGGCCAAAATATTAAGAACAAAGTATCGGTGAAATTCACTGTAATTTGAAATCAATTGCGTATGAAGTGTCCCATCCAAAGTATGTTTGTGTGGTGTGCTGTGTTGCTGCCTATGTAATGTGGTATAAATCAATCACTTATGAGGTTCCATAATGTTTAGCGTGCTGCCTTAGAAGGCTGCTGACTATGTAAGCAGCGAGGCAGCTCACTTTTTGGTACAGATCTATTGTATTTTCTATAATGTATTCTTGTTGCACTGTTCACTGTCAGTGTCATTGTCAGTGGAGCCCGTCTTTGCTTTCTGAGTAAATTGTTCAGTGTTCATCACTTTATTTTTATTTTTTTGTAAAATATGCCCAATCCTGAGGCCTATATTGCATATTTGTATCTGAGAGAGAGAAATATTAATTCCCTTTTGTGAAATTCCCTTTTCCTGGTACAATTCTTTCCTAATCTATTTCGTGTTTCCAAGTATGTGACTGTCTTCACTAACACCTAATCTGCTCTCTCCCTTTCCCTCTCTTTCCCTCCTTTCTTCTTTCTTTCTTTCCTTCCTTCTTTCTTTACTCTTTCTTTCTTTCTCTTTCGCTGGCTCTCTGCAGTAGAGATTAAAGTGATTAAGGATCTGCCCTGGCCTCCTCCGGTTGGGCAGCTCAACACCAGTCCTCCTATTATGGAGGTGGTGGAGGCTCCGTCCCCGCCTGACCAGTCCTTACCAGGACAGACCACGACAGCAACAGCCTGTGACCAGCACCAACATGGTGGGTTTTACCCTTATCTTCCACCCCTAACCCACTGCTAACATCAAAACATACCTCCATACCCTAAGTAAACAACATCACTTTTTTTTTCCCTTTCCTCTGTAATTATTTTTGCATTTTCAATATAATTAATTAATTTTACACACCATGTCCTCACATTATGTCAGATAGGAAAAACAAATGAGATCTATTTAATTTCTCATTTGTTTGTACTTGACAGTAATTAGATTAAATGAAGAGCAAAGAGTTTATCTGAGCTATGCTTTATGCTCTATTCCAGGGTGCCCACACCTTTCTGTGTTATGATCTGTTTTTCAGATTACTAACTCAATGAGATCTATCAACCGAAAAATAAATACAAATAAATAACAAATAAAACTGCTTATTGGGCTACTGAATATATCTTCGTATTTAATTAATTCAATGATTTAAATACAAATTATCAATTTCAACATTACAATAAACCCAAAACACCTACAGCACATTAGATTTCAATAGATTTAGGGTCTCTACATTATTCTGATGACTTGCACTATATGGAATCTGACAGTTTTGCATAATCTGGGCAATAGCTGCTAGTAGTCTCAAACAGGGCTCCAAATTGTCATCAGTGATGGTAGACTGGTGTTTGGATTTAATTATCTTAATATGTGGTAAAAGGCAGATTCACATAAATAAGTTGACCCAAACAATGCATTCAATGAGGTAGCACATTTTCTGATATTTGGATTCTTGTCTTCTGCAAGTAGCTTTGATAGCAGACACAATCTCAGGTTTATATTTAAAATCACAAAACAATAAGTCTGCTGCCTTTGCCTAAGGATTTCTTTTGTTTAACAATGGTGTAACTCACCCGGAATGATGCCTCCATGGCTGCGTTTGCTTTTGGCCTGGTTGAGTGACTGTTGACCGATTTATTGAGATTTCAATTCTTTCACCTTTCTTCTTCTAATCTCGCTTCTGACAGGGAAATCATTGTCGTTATTTTTATGAAGTGCCCGAAAATGCCTTTCCATGTTTACTTTATTCGGAATAGCTATACGTGTTTGGCAGATCAGACAATTACAGGATATAGTCATTGAAAAGGACATAGTGATAAAAAAATGTCTTCCTCCCACTCTGCATGGAAATGGTAAATTTTTGGCTTTTTTGCTTTGTACCGCACTCATTTTCAGATGGTAAAGAGTTACTAAGCATTACTGCTAGCTAGCTTTGCAAGTTTGCACTCTGTGCTCTCGAGTCTACAGAAGCCTTGGATTGCCTTTTAGTTAGATGTTATGGTAACCGACTATAACAAAAATATCTTATCAGCAATGGACTGGACATATTGCTCTTCAGTCAAGTTTAAGTGAGACAGAAACTGTAGGGAGGAGAAGGAAGGAAATTAAAAAATAATACTTCATTGAAAGCATATTTAAATGATATACTCTTATTGTATGTGAATTTTAGGAGAAACACCTGAAACAAGTGTGATTCTAAAGGAATAGTTCACCCCAAATAAAAAATATTTAATTATTTATTCACCTTCATTTAGTTCCAAACCCATATGACTTTCTTACTTCTGCAGAATACAAAAGAATATACTGAAATTTAAAGAATGTCACGACCACTCATTTTCATACAAAATGAGTTGATAATGCCTCAATTTAAAGCTTAAAAATGTTTTAAAAGTAGTCCATGCTACTTTAGTCCAGTCTCCTGTGGCAAACTATCACTTTGAATGATGGACAGACTGACATTTAAGGCGTTATTTATTTTGGCGCAATGACGCCACATTCTTTCAAATACATCCTTATGTGATTCGCAGAAAAAAGTAATGTGGGGTTGGCACTACCCATGTGGTGAGTAAATGATGACATGATTTTAGTTTTTAAGTGAACAATTTCTTTACATGATGCATAAATGAGCTATAAAAGATTAACCGTTCCTCTGGGAGCTGCTTATTGGATAATTATTTATTTTGTAGCAGTGAGCAGTCACTCGGTTACACTAAATCCAGTGTTTTGTTCGAAAGATGAACAATCTGATATAGTATGTGTATTCAACTTTTTCTGCTTGTGTTCATCAATGTATTGTGAAGTTACCACTGTTAAATGTTTTTAAAGAGGTTTTCAACACATTAAGCACATATGCTTAGATAAAGTTAATGGGCTGTAGTGAGATTAATGCTTCTTTCTGGCAGTACCTTCCAAATTTAGCATTTGCTTCCACTGAAGCAGAAAATCACCAAAGGCTTGAGTCCAGCTTTCCTCAAACACCTCATTGGGTTTTATAGAGCTCAGCATCTGCATGAGTAACTACAGATCCAAGTCTTACACTCATAAACACCTACTTCTAAAATATCCAGGAGACATTTAGTGGTTTTCACTTAACAGTTTGCCACCATCTATAACATGATTGGCAAGTCTAGAATGAGTTCCCATTTGCCTCTCATTCCTTTTACATGAAATAAGAGGCAAATGGGTACAATCGATTGTACCCAAGAGACTACAGATATTCAATTTCTCAGAAATACGATTTTGAACTATCAAATGACTAGAATTTGTTTCTCCATTTCAACTTTCAAAGTGTTTTTCAAAACTGAATTCTTGTGATCATTTGATCTATGTTTTGTACCACTGTGCCTCCATAAAACCAAAAAAATGCTTCAAAGACATATTGCATATCAACTTTGAACACTCTTAATCCTAATCCAGATTTATGTGTCAGAAGGCAAATTAAAGGTATCTGTTTCTGGGAGTGATTGTGTGTAGATTTAAGCATGTCAGTGGACTGTAAGTTAACCTGGATTGATCTGGGCAGGAAGTTTCCTCTAGAGATTAGCTGTAAAATGATCCCCGGTCACTCTACTTCCTCAAAGGAATGAACAGGTTAAAGGGTCATTTCACAGAGATGGGGGGAAATTGAATAGCGTATACTGCTTTCTGCTCTCACGGTTGCATGTGCAAAGGCTTAAAAACAGACCCTAAACCACCTTTAATAACCTCTGAAGTGTGACTGGTTGGAAATATGGCCATGCTTATGCATGTTTATTTAACTTGTATTTCGAGGCAAGGCTGGGTGATATATTGCATATTTTTTATATTTGCTATGATTTTGCTGGCGGGATAAAATTAAGGAAAAATGAGCATAATTCTGTCATCAGTTATGCAGAAGCTGACAATGTGTGTGTGGTCATGCAAACGGTGTTCCTTTAACGTGGTCATATACAGCATTGATCATCATGAGAAGATTTTGCACAATACTCAGATTTATTGTTGCGTATAAACACATTTAAACGCATTCTAACCAGATTATCCAATATGTGCATGTCTGTTTTTGTTTTGATGTCAAAAGCAGAGAATAGCCAGATTATTTCAAATCTCAAATGTAAATGAGGGTGTCTTGCATCTGTTCTTATGTTTCGTTTTGTTTGTTTTTTATAAGCATATTTTTATAATAGTAATCAGCAGATTGCTATGCATGTAAATGTGCACATTGAGAATTTTGTAATGATTTTAATGCCCTTTTTATATGGCCATTTACTTTCCTAAACATTATGTCCATTGTAACGCAGTTCAATGGGAAGGAGGCGGCGAGAACCGGCTTGTCAATATAAATAATAGTTTTAATGATAAACTTAAAAAGACACAAACACACACGGCGGACGTGTCTGTAAACGATCTCTCTCTCCCGCACAATCCTCCACAGTCGGCCTTTATCCCTCTCGGAGGCTTGATTAGCCTGATAAGGGACCGGGTGTGTAGAATCACGACCCGCCCTCCGCCCTGCCATATTCCTCCCTCATTCACTCAGGCAGGGGAGCCTGACGAGAGGGAAAAGGCCAATGTGGAGTGGCAGTGAGAGAGAGAGGAGAGAGAGCTGAAAAAAAAACACACTTAAACGCCAGTTCTCCGATACGCCATAGCTTGTTCCTCGGCCACTCCTCCACCCTCTAACGGATGACAGACGCACCACTCCGGGCGGATCGGAGGCAGTCCTCCAGCCCCTGGCTGACAGAATGCCCCTGCCGTGTTATTGATGAACAGAAGGGGTCTCCCCCGCCGCATTTCAGCGGCTGATAGGGGACTCCTCCGCCCCTGGATGCTGCCCTGACCGCTCCAGGCGGTCGGTTATGAGCCCCTTCTTCCCTCGCAGTCGGCGGCCATCCTCCGCTTCCAGGCGGCCGGGTTCCTCGTCCCCCGGCAGATGGCCGCGGCTGCTCCGTTGGGGTGGACGGTAGTGGCGAGAACTCTACTACGGCGTATCCCTCCTCCTTCCCGGATTTCGGCACCAGTGTAACGCAGTTCAATGGGAAGGAGGAGGCGAGAACCAGCTTGTCAATATAAATAATAGTTTTAATGATAAACTTAAAAAGACACAAAACAAACACATGACGGACATATCCGTAAATGATCGCTCTCTCCCGCACAATCCTCCGCAGTCAGCCTTTATCCCTCACGGAGGCTTGATTAGCCTGATAAGGGACCGGGTGTGTAGAGTCACGACCTGGCCACGCCCTCCGCCCTGCCACAGTCATAGACTAGTTTGTTCCTTTGAGAGTGTGTTAAAATAGAGTCTGAGTTGGTAAATTCGATTTATTTCCGTTAATCAGTATATTTGCGTCATTACTTAAAAAATATGAACTGAAGTCTCCACGTTTCATTTCATTTTTCCATAAAAAAATATATGTTGGTAATAAATATTGCTGTTTATTACTAGGTATTGCTATTAGTGCTGCTAGTCGATTACATTTTTGATTGCGACTATTGGCAAAATAAAATTCACAATCGCGATTATTCACAGATTGTAAAGGTGCTGAACTTTTAATCTATATACTGTGTACTGGTGTAGTGGTCTAAAGCACATAACTGGTAATCTGGTAATCAGAAGGACACTGCTTCGACCCCAACAGCCACCACCATTGTGTCCTTGAGCAAGGCACTTAACTCCAGGTTGCTCCAGGGGGATTGTCCCTGTAATAAGGGCTCTCTAAGTCGCTTTGGATAAAAGCGTCTGCCAAATGCATAAATATGATAAATAAATAAATAAATAAATATACTTAATTTCCTGTTAAAATGCACTTATTTTCTTCTTTGGAAAGAAAATAAAACAATATGCAACAATATAATGCTTTATTAACATTTCCAAACAGTGCCTTCCTCAATGTAAAGACAGAAATCCATTGAAAAGGCACCAATTCAACAAACATTATGTTTTGCAAAGTCTAAATGGAAGGTTGACTATTTGAATTAACTATGTGACCTTAAATTAAATATTCATTGCGATGCACATTAAATCTCTTAAACTCTCATCAGGCACAGACTGTGGCTATCCGCTTTGCCACAACAATTATGAAGCTGCATTCACATTTCATATCAGGGCGTCAATGCCATTAAGTGCAGCTTTGAATTCCACATGAAAAAGCAGTTGCAAACATTATCTCACTATGCATTTTCGTGATAGTTAACACTTGACGTGCTTCTGTAGTAATTAAATTGTGCCATACATATGCTGCAAAGACCTTTATTTCTGTCACAAGTTCCATCTGGACTAATTTTGTAAAATAAATAGCATTAAGAGGTCCTTTTCCCATAATTTTGTCACTGACACGTTTGTTGTGTGGCTGTTTGTGATGTGTGCCTCAGTGTAATAATTACAGTTGGACACATAGCAAAGATTCTGCCCTGTTCCGAACAGTGTATAGGCTGATTCATGCTTTTTTAATGCTAAATGTAATGTGATTAAAGGGGTCATGACATGGTTTTTTTTATTGTATTATTATGTTCCCTTAGGTGCAATTATAGTATTAATATATTTTTTTTTAAGAAAAACTTTTAAAATCTAGTGATTTATGACCTTTTCCCACCCTGTTTCTCATCCTCTGATTCAAACAGTCTGTTTTGGGGGCGTTTTCCATTTAAGACTTCAGTGTTAACGCCCACTGTTATGATTGGCTAACGTCAGTGCCTATGTATCAATTATTGACGCCTCCAGCCAAAACAATATGCAAGTAAACTAAGTAAAAACACTGTGATTATTCATAATGAATGAAATTGCGCTTTAAAAAGTAGTTTAAAGTTTAAAATAGATTACTTACAGTTTGCGTCGTCGTTGTTCCCAGAATAGTCGGCACGGACTTATCTTTGAGCAACAGTTTTCTGGCAAAGCCAGCATCATATTGAGATTTGTTCTCAAAACAGTCATCCTTAAAATGTACAGAACAAACGCTTAAGTTAACACTGCCGTGACTGGGTCAGATCCGCAAAAATAAACTGCATCCATTTTTCCCTGACGTCTGGATCTTTCGGCAGCTTATTCAGAGGTTTTGTTTGACCACAGCCAGGAACAGCACATCTGTGTGGCATCGTAATTTTCCTGTGCACAAGTAGTCTCTGTCAGAGCTCGCTGTCCATCGACTGAACACTTGTGAGGCGACGGCGATACTGAAATGAGCGTAGTTGTCTTGCGCTTATAGCGTAGTTATGTTGTGCTGGAGGCGGTCATATGCAAACGCTGTTACGTCACTTCTAACCGACACGTCACTTCTAACCATGAATCCAGAACGAGCTGTATTTTGAGCTTGATTAAATAAATGATTCGTTTAGAATGGGGAGGACGTCTTAAAATATTAAACTTGCAGGACGTTTTAATGATACAAAGACCTCTTATATACCAAAAGATCAAGGCAAATTTGGTTTCTCATGTCATGACCCCTTTAAGAAACAAATAATGCATTATGCTTTTTTTAATTAAGCATGTGTTAAAGCGTTAACTTTGACAGCTCTAATTGCTATATTGAAGAAAATATTCTGCCTTGTGTTAATTTAATGAAAAACATTTTGAGAAACATGCTTTATTTTAAATTACAATCTTTCCTGTATTTTACTTCCATTAAAGGTTTTCAATCTACTTATATACAATTGATGTTGAGTTGAAATGGTTATTCCTCTGATAAAATTTTTTTAAATCTCCCTATTAAGCCTTTTCAGAGCAAAAATATAAATAATGTGATACTTATTGAACGCTGTTAAAAGTATTTAAAAGTAAAAAATAAAGAAAAAAGAAAACATAAAGGTGTAATTTCTTTAGGTACATCAGCCAGTTTGGAAATACACTGCTCAATGTTGAGAATTTAATGCTTGTTGAACCTTAAGGCCTGACAGTAATATAAAAAATGTGAAATGACAGATTCAAAGAACTTAAATATTTAAACCTTTTGTCATAACTATAGAAACTGACAACCTGTCTCATTAATATGACATGATTTTAATTTCCGCATACTATTTGATGGGCCAGAAATTACATTTGCATATAAATATCGGCAAAGTCTTTTGTTTAGCTGAATAAAGAGCTGGAACCTTTTGTTTTTGGTTCTAAATTAATTGTTACTGCTTTCCGGTCCTTTATTTTACCCTCATATCTGCCTCATGTCTCGGTAGAATACAAAATAATATAATTAAAAGATATCAAGATTTCATTATGTTGGCATGACTGTGGGGCATTAGCCCATGGAGGCCTGCATTTCCTTGCCTTTGTGAAACACATAGAATTCCCTGGGTGTAGTGAAGGAAAAACAAAAAGGATATCTTTGTGTGTAAGTGGGCTGTGACCGACCATCGACATTCAGCTGTTATTCCGTGCATATACATTTATACCACATTTTAGTCAATCTGGATTGTCTTATTGAATACGATCGTACTGAAAAGTGAATGGATGTCTTCATTAGCTAGTTTCACCTGCCTGTTCCAAGTTTGACATTAGATATTTTCACAGTATGTGATCAGAATAAGAATGTGACTAGTTAATAATTTCAGAATTCAGAGAGGAGACCTTAATTGGAGCCCTGTAATATGGCAGTGAATTATGACTGGCCCTCCCCACTGAGCATTGCATTTGTTTGATTGAAGTTCCATTAGTGAATTAGTAAATTAGAATTAATTATCAGCTTTAATTAGCAAATGTATTGAAATGTGTCCCAATGTGTGATATGACCATATATACTGTGGCTCAATTAATAGAGATTTTGCTATATCATGTCTATCGCAATATGTAAATATCCATGTGACATATCTTTCAGTGGGCTGGGCTGTATTATTTTCATTGTTTTTTTTCTTCACATTCTTAAT